>NC_049907.1:18946348-19034501 GCF_001411555.2 Juglans regia | reverse complement strand
AAATATTTTGCACTAAAATTAAAATGGAAACTTAAAATATAATATAACATAGCAATTTTTAATACTTAAATTAATGTTTAATACTTATAAAATATTTAATTACGAAATAATATAATAAAATTACAAAATATTTTGTACTAAAATTAAAAAAGAAACTTAAAATATCGATATAACATAGCAATTTTTAATAGTTAAATTAATGTCTTATACTTATGGAATATTTAATTAAAATGTAATATAATATAATTACAAAATATTTTGCACTAAAATTAAAATTGAAACTTAAAATATAGATGTAACACAGCAATTGTTAATAGTTAAATTAATGTTTTATACTTATAAAATATTTAATTAAAATGTAATATAATATAATCACAAAATCTTGTGCACTAAAATTAAAATAGAAACTTAAAATATCAATGTAACTTAGCAATTGTTAATAGTTAAATTAATGTTTAATACTTATAAAATAGTTAATTACCAAATAATATAATAATATTACAAAATATTTTGCTCTAAAATTAAAATAGAAACTTAAAATATAGATGTAACATAGCAATTGTTAATTGTTAAATTAATGTTTAATACTTATAAAATATTTAATTAAAATATAAAATAATATAATCACAAAATATTTTGTACTAAAACTAAAATGGAAACTTAGAATATAGATATAACATAGCAATTGTTAATAGTTAAATTAATGTTTAATACTTATAAAATATTTAATTAAAATGTAATATAATGTAATCACAAAATCTTTTGCACTAAAATTAAAATAGAAACTTAAAATATAGATGTAACATAGCAATTCTCAATAGTTACATTAATGTTTAATACTTATAAAATATTTAATTACAAAATAATATAATAATATTACAAAATATTTTGCACAAAGTTAAAATAGAAACTTAAAATATAGATGTAACATAGCAATTGTTAATAGTTAAATTAATGTTTAATACTTACAAAATATTTAATTAAAATATAAAATAATATAATCACAAAATATTTTGTACTAAAACTAAAATGGAAACTTAGAATATAGACATAACATAGCAATTCTCAATAGTTACATTAATGTTTAATACTTACTCGTGATGGTACACTTACTCGCACGTATGCACCGATTGCTACATCCTCTTGGTCTAAAGTTTTTCAAGATGTGAAAGACCACATCAAAAACCGTTGTTTGGTAATAAGCTACACCTCAAGCAACTAAGTATAAAACATGTTACTTTCAAGTTACTTTGTATTTATATTAATTGTTTATAATTTTCGAAAGAATGAGTTTGAGTTTAATTTTGGCCGAAGAAATGATCGATTAACGATTGAGGAACTGATGTCAAATGCATTTCAGAGTTACAAAGGTTGATGTCATGCACATTATAAGAAGTTCAGTACTACAATAGATGTGTGCCAAAATCCATTCCAAGCAATTCCACCAAACGAATTAGAGAATGTTTGTGATATGTTTGAAAATCCTGCTTATCAGGTAAAATCGCTGCTATCTTTTTTTAATAGTATATCACATATGCATTAAACATATAGACTAATATTTTTTTTCGGAACAAAGTATTGTGAATAAAGTAAATAGATCAAATTTAAAGATAAATCATCATGCAGGTTCTCGATCTTTCCATCGTTTGTCTAACAAAATGGTAAGTTATTTTAGTGCCCGTAAAAAATTAACATATAATACATTTTTCTGATTTAAGTTCTAATATAGATTTTCCTATTACAGAAAGAAGAAAATCCATCTGACTGTGATCTGACCCAATTGTATGCTAAAATACATAAAAATCGTGATGGTGTTTGGGTCAGTCCCAAAGCAGAGACAAATTATGTAAGTTTAAATTTTTTTAATTCCAGTGTCACATAATATTTTTGTTACTTATATTAACTTTAATGTTGTTGCTTTTGTAGGATAAGATGATATCTCTTAAGGAAACTGTTGCGGATCCATCTGATGCATCATCTATCAACGATGCTTAGATTCTTTCTCAAGTTCTTGGATCACATTATGGATATTTGAGAGGTTTAGGACATTGTGTAAAACCATGCTCATTATCATCATCCTATTCTCGAGCCAGATCGAATGACGACAAGACTAAGGAATTAGAGGAAACAGTACTAGAGATAAAACGATTGAGGTCCAAGGAAAAAGAGTTGCTGACCGGATTAGATTAAGCAGCGAATTTGAAGGCGAGATTAAAAGAGAGGATGCAGTTGAATAACCAAAAAATGTTTGAACAATTATAATCAATGATGTACAAAAACTCTATGCCACCACCAAAGTCTTAAAATTTATGTTTTCTTTCATTGCATTTATATTATGATGTTCCAAAAAATTTGAACAATTGATGTTTGAATTACAATTTTTGTAATATAAGTAAGATATTTTTATTTAAATTCTGATTTGTATGATTAATACAGTTCGAACGGTAAATAACCAGTTCGAATAGTAAATTACCGTTTGTAATTCCATTCGAACTAAAACATACCCATTTGAACAAAAATTAACCCATTCGAATGACAAACGAGAAATACGGACGTTTGAACAATAAATTATTTGTTCGAACAACATTAATATGCAAAATCCCGTTCGAACGGATATAATTTTCGAAAATAAAATTTCTATTTGAATAGACATAATTTTTGTTCGAACACAAGTCGTTTGAATAATTTATTAGTTTGAACGCGTAAAATCTGTTCGAACACTTTGTTCATTTGAATATGATCAAATATGATCATTAATTCGAATGAATATTTCATATTGTTCGAATGAATGTCTCAGTTCGTATAGAGAAATATTACATTCAAACAATGTATTGAGACGAAATCAGTTCGTCTAAAAAAAATATTAGTTCGAATGGTTTCGACTGGATCCGCCCAATTTCATCTCTAAAAATGATTTTTTGCGATGAAATTTGATTTTCGTCTCTAAAACTTTTTGAGACAATCTTTCCGAGACAATTTTTCATTTCTAAATATAAGTTGGGACAAAAATTGAGTTTTTTGAGATAATTTTTTATCTCAAAAAACACAATCTCTTATAGTGAGATACTGTCCATTTCACATACATACATGAGTGTATGAAATCGTAACTGGTAACTTAAAATAACAGGCACAGTAGATCAAGCAACAAAAGAAAACACAAATTTTATATCCTGACAATTTCTGTAGTACTCAAATTTAACAATAGCCATTTTGTAATAGTTTGAAGTTTCTACCTCAACTCCCCAAATTGATTACTGCTCCAGCTCCAAAAATCTTCCTTGTTAACGCTCACAATTTGAACTCATCCTCAAGCTTCAGCGCCTAATCAACTGCTGCCTCCTCCTCATCATCGACCACAAAGTACGGGTTGTGTGCCTCGGGTTTGAACTTGTACCCGGTGAACACATAGAACGCCAGCGTCGCCAACTCTGCAGCCACGACATTCGTCCAAAGATATCGATACGAAGTGTTAGTCTCTAGTACACGCACCACAACGCGGGTAAAACAAATGTAGCAAATCACCCCGACGAAATACTGCCTAAACAAGGTCAAATTAACCGCCGCCGCCTTGCCGTCGGTCCTCGCCTCCTTGCGCAGGTTCTTGATCGACCACACGATAGGGAACAACACCGCGCAGCAGCAAACCACATCGACCAGCAAGAACACCTGATTCCAGGTGACCCAATCCTGCGCGAACGGCCCGCTCTTGTCGATAGCGACTTGAGCAATGTTCGCCACGACCTGAAGCGGGATCACAATCATCAAGACCTTCTTCTCCTTGTCCTGCAAATAGGGCTTCAAAAACGACCAGCCCGTGCCTATCAGAACAATGAGAGTAAAGAGAGCAATTCCGTTCAAGAAACTGAATATATAGAACAACACGTCCCATCCGTGCGCGCTACCGGTGCGCTTGATGAACGATTTTTCCTCGGCTTCGCAGAGCAGATTCAAAGCTTTGAGGATCAGAACGGCAAGCATGAAGAAATGAATACCGAACACTGTCAACCGCTTCTTGTACAGAACGGAGACCCAAAGGCCGGCGAGAGGGAAATAGACCAGAGAAAAGAGGAAGTAAATCCTCGGGAGAATGGTCTTCCCAGCGGGAAGGTAGTCCCGGCGACTGTATGCTCCGTCAAGATTGTACATCGCCGACCTGACGTCCATGGAGACCGAGAGCTGGCTCTGGAGGCAGTTGGCGAAGACGAACGTGAACTGATCAGCGTCGGTCTCACTGAATACGATGCTAAAGCCTTTCGCGTCTTTGAGCTTATCGAATGTGTAGACAAGCTTGACAAGTTTGGAGAGGAGGGCGCACGAGACATCGCCGTCCTCCAGCTGCTGGAGCACGTGCATCCAAGAGTCCCGGGTGCAGAGGAAGAATCCGACCTTTGTGAGATCGAGATTCGTGGCGGAGAGGGAGATCTTGGAGACGTTGACCTCCAGACGACCCGTGAGGGTGAATCCAAACTCGTCGAAGGGAATAATCGGTCGGTTGTCAAATCTTACCTCCATGAATCGGATCTCGGCGAGGGAGACAGATGCAGAGAGGAAGAGGAGGAAGAGAGAGAGGAAGACGGAGCACGTAGAGAACGCCATGGGAGGACGGTGTAGTAATACTTTAATGTTGCATCTATTGGCAATTTATATAACGAAAAAACTACTTTACCTGCCAATTTCCAATTTTATTGCTCAAATTGACCGCCTGATAAAAATAAAAATAATTTTTTTTTTATTTTTTTCAGTTAATAATTTTTAAGTATATTAGTATATTTTTTAAAATTTTTAAATATATTAAAAAAATATGAATAAAAAAAAATTATAAAAATAACTAGTGGTTAAAGTGAATAGACAACTCTAGACGATAGATTAGCCTGATTCTGACAAAATTAGAGTTGACGACACGTTCGACTCTGACAACTTGGAGCAGAGTCAAGTCCGAAATCAAATTTTCAAAATTTTTACTCTATCCTAAAATTGGGATAAAAAGAAGAAAAATTCACAAACTGACCATAGACTTTGGATCTACCCTAAATATCGAGACAGCCAATACTTGAATGTAATAATGACAAAGTTCCTTTGTCATAGCTAGCTAGCTTGTAGAATTTTCCCCTACACGAACAACACATGATGACTTTTCTGACCTAGACTTATAGTGGGGCCAACAGCTTTCTTTTTTCTTTTCTTTTTTATTTTTTAAGCAAATTAAGCATAGTATAGATAAACTATATAGTTACAAAGATACAAAATTTAGTGGAATGAAAATCCTAGACAATCTTTTCAAAATAAACAAAAAATAGCACCAAAATAAAAAAAAATAAAAAAAGAGGTAAGTCAAAAACTTGACTCCAACCTAATCCCACAAGATGATGCTTTTCAAAAGTAGTTTTAACACATAGTCTAGTAGACAGACTATAAACCTACGGCTAAACACCGTAGTCAAGAAGGGGTGCGTTGTATTTTGTTGATTTGGTCCAACTGTAAGAGACTATCATGGCCATATCATCTTGATCGCTGGTTAGGAAAAACAGAAACATAGACGAATAGCAACTAAAAGATGACCCGATACACCGGTTAAAGATAGCCACCGACAAAAGTGGGGCGTGTAGGCACTGAGCAAAAAATGAGCATGCATATCTGAAAGATCAAAGGCCGCTGGCCATAGTGGTGCCACAGGTGGCGGCTGAAAACCCCTTCTGATGCTGAGGCGCATGAGGCCTACGCGCACTATAAGTTGCACGTGAGCCACACATGTCACTGATTTGGATAATTTTCTTCCTCCAACTGACAGATTGGCAACTGGGGAGACCATTGGAGAGGCGCATGGCGATTAAAAAATGCCGGCAAGCAATAGATTGGAACAACTTTTTACTATTACCGAAAAATGTACAAAAAAACTGGAAATAAACTTATGAACTAGAATTGGGCGATCAGAGAGTGAGGTCGGCAGCTTGACTTGGCGACACCTTACTTGCTAGCTTATTTTTTTTAAGAAAATATATAAAACTTATTTTATAATATTAAAATATATTTCTTATTCCATATCCTAGTATCGAATCGAAGCATAGAGAACTTTACAAAAGAAGAGAAAAAAAAAACTATAATCTACTGCGTTTGAGGATGGTGTATTGGTCTGTAACCAGAGATCTAGGATGGCCCAATCACTGGCTCACTATGGTGAGAAACTGTTAAAAGAGTAAAAGAATATAACTTCAATACTATTATAACCTCTTAATGTTCTATAAATAAAAGTGTAAATGTGGTTAATTAGTATGAAGGAATTAAGTGAGGGAAAAGAAAAGAAATAGTAATTTTTGTAAGGAAATGATTTATTGTTTTTGCTTCTAAAGCCTCTTTCTTTCCCCTAAGGCCTCATTTGGATACAATAACTGTTTCATCTTCATTATAATTTTCATAAATTTTTATATAAAATATAATAAAAAATTCAACTTTTTCAAATTTTAAAATAATAATAATATTAAAAAAATAATATTCTAAGAATATTTTATTCAACTTTCAACTTTTATCTCAACTCACTATCCAAACGGCACCTAAACCATATGTTGGGCTTTTTTTTTGTTAAACCCTAAACTAAACCAAATGCTAAATTAATTTTAATCTTTGTTTTAACCACAAATGTTTTTATTTATAATTTTTATAATTTTTTAATTACTAAATTTAATTGTTAGTATAGATTATTAATAATTGCTATTTAACTAGTGTCTAATTAGGTAATATTATACTATATTATTACATGTTATTAACTCATTATACTATTTTATACTAGTGTCTAACTTATTCCTATTATAGACTTGTGTTATATTGTTTAATTGCATGTCATTCTACTAAAGTATTACACGTTATTTTATTAGTTTCTAACTTAATTATACACTAAACTTAGTATTATATGTGTATTATAGTAGTGTTACTATAAATTAGTTATTATATATTAGTATTATATGTTATTATACATTAGTATTACATGTTGTTTTAAACTAGTATTACATGTTATTATACATTAGTGACTATACATTACTATTATACGTTATTATACATTAGTTATTATGCATTAGTATTACATATTATTATAAATTATAAATTAATAGTTATACAGGAGTGTTACATGTTATTAGACATTAATTATTATGCATTATTATTACATGTTATTACACATTAATATTAGATGTTATTATACATTAGTGTTACATTGTAGTAATACTATGATGTTTATATATACTAAACTATTATTAGTCAATTTATATTATATTATAAGTATACTAATTTATAGTAATTAGCTTATATTAGTAGATTATTGAATTTAACTATATAAGTTCTAATTATATAATTATATAACTATACTAGTGTATATGATTAATATATTGATAAATACATATATTTTTATAAAATATGTACAATATCAAAATTGGAATCAGAGTCGGAGAGCAAAATCAGAGGTAGAGTCGGCCTGATGACACCTCCAACTCCAATTCCAGAGCAAAGTTAAATTCGAAGTTAGATTTTTAAATTTTTTCTCCACTATAAAAATAGGACAAAAAGAAGAAAAATTCATGAACCGACCCCATTATCTCCGGCCCGTAGGAACTACGCAAGTGACCAACCGAAACCTTCGGCGTCCAGGGCGCACCGACTGACCATAGACTTTGGGTCAACTCTAAATATCGAAACAACCAATAATTGAATGATCATGTATAATGACAAAAATTCATTGTCATAGCCAGTGAGCAGCTTGTAGAATTTTCCCCTACATAAATAAGTCATGACTTTTATTACATAGACTTATAAAGGTTGCTGGCGGCTTGACTTGGCCACACCCTAGTGGCTAGCTTTATTTTTATTTTTTCAAAAAATATAAAAATTATTTTTTAATTTTAAAATATATTTCTTATTACATATTTCTAGTATTAGATCGAGGCGTAGAGTACTTTACAAAATAAGAGATAAAACTATAATCTACTGCGTTTGGGGGTGGTATGTGATCTTCATAAAGAGAGAGACATATATCTAGGATTTTAAAAGAGTAAAAGTGAGGGAAAAGAAAAGAAATAGTAGTTTTTACATGTATTTTAACATGTAGAATATTCACCAAATATAGAGATTAATCACTTTAATTAACTCATATGTATTTTGTCTTTACTGTGCATGCATGATCTAATTAATGGAGACCTTATTTTAACATGTTAACTCTCTTGCATACAAATTCCAAATGGCTTTTGCTATATCATTTAATCTAAAACTACTTACAATTTTCAATTTAAACAAAATTGTTTAGAATTTAATTGTTAAGATGGACAAGAAATTGGTTGCGTGGTACTGTTTAATATTAACAGTAGTAATTCCTAATAGCAGATGCAATTTAAAAAAATATATATAAATATGAGATTATTATATAACTTATTCAAAAATATTGAAAATGTTATATTTAATTATTTATATTAAATCCAAATGACTCACAGATGCTGCGGCATTTTCACGGTAAGAGACTAAAGCGTAGGTCGCACGGTCATTATCTACGTTGACTCTGACTTAGTCCACACGTATCTGTGAAGGCAACATTTGCTGGGATTATTAAAGTCGTCTGAGCTGTATTTAAATAAAGGGCAATCTACAGGAGTAGTGGGGGCGATCTACTTATTATAACCATTAAGCAAGTAAGTCTAAAAGAAAAAGGTTTTTTTTACATTTCTTCTGTTTTGAGTTTTTTTTTTTTTTTTATTTATTTCCTCGTATATGCAGATTATAGCATACTAAAACAGTGAGGCCACTTTTTCTCCTTTCGATACTCACTGTGTAATTTTCAAATGGTAGTATTCATCTTTTCAGGTGCTAAGAAGGTAAAACTCAACCATTTGAGAACTCGGCGATAGAAGTATTCTGAACAAGTTCAAAATCAAACGGTACATATGAATCCCACAACTTCAATGATTATTTTTGACATTACCAATTCAATAGTTATTAGATCTTTCATTTGTTTTGCAAAAATGATTGAGACACATGTCTACATGGATCCCTCTCACATAAACAGCGCCTGTTAATTGATCATGTGTGGGCCGGGTTCGTGTTAAAATAACGGCCTGTGTCCTGTCGAATTCAATTTTTATTTTATTATTCACAAACTATCTCAACTCATCTCAACTCATTTCTGAATTCAAACCTCTCCTTAATATAATATTAGTATTTAAGTTTCACATTTTTATAATTCGAGAATATCTTAATTTTCCACTCACGCAAAATTGATTCATAAAATTCAAGAGACTCACAATTAGGTACGTACCTCCATCAATTTCTTGCTAGAAAGTTAATATAGGGCCACATGTCAGCCTTTGATTGCCAGATATATGGCATCAACATCCACACAAGCCAATTAAAGGTTCACAAGTGGCATACTAATGTCATGTGTCATCTGTTGCTAATTATCTAGCGAGAAATTGATGGAGTTACTTAATTACGAGTTTCTTAAAATTCATTAAACAATTTTACGAGAGTTGAAAACTAAGATTTCGAATTATAAAAACGGATAATTTTCAAATGGTTGAGTATTTATTTTTTAAGGTGCCAAAGCTCATGAACTATTTGATAACTTGGAGATAGAAGTATTATGAAAATGTTCAAAATCAAACGATATATGAATTTTAGTACAATTTCAATAATTATTTTTAGATTCAATAGTTATTAGATCCTTAATTTCTTTTACGAAAATGATTAAGAGTGTACTTTTGTGGGTCTACACGGATACCACGAATTGCTCATGTTTGGGATCCGTGTGAAAGTATATGTGCCCCTATTCATGTTAACATGTTATCATTTTTTTAGAGTTAAATGTAAAATCAGACATCATTTTTACATTTTAACTTTTCAAGATTACAATTTTTAACTTTTGCAAATTTAATACCTGAATTTCAACAAACTCGCAACTAGGTACTTCAATTAATTTCATATTAGAATACTAATATGAGGCCACGTGTCAGCCTTTGATTGCTAGATATATGATATCAACATCCATTCAAGCTAATGAAAGGCTGACATGTGGCATACAAATGTCACGTGTCAATCCTAGTATAAACTTTCTTAGGAGAGATTGACAGAGGTGCTTATTGCGAGTTTATTACAATTCAAGTATCAATTTTGTAATCTCGAATTGTAAAAACAAGAAAACTTAGGTACTAATATTGCATTTAATTATTTCTTTATTAATTCACTGTATTAATCTAATTGAGTTATTAGATCTAAATCATTTTTTTAAGAATAGTGACTACAAAGAAATTAGCACACAGTCTAATAACACCGATACCAAATATAGTAAGATTAAAAGAGTAGAATTCTCAATCTTTTTTTAACAGAGTAAAATTCCTAGTCAATTGCACTACTTTTACACCCAATGTAGGTGCTTTTCCTCTAGAAAATGAATGATCTAATATTTCCATTCAGTTCAGCTGCTTTTCCGTAATGGAACCTTATAATCAGCCACACTAAAATACCACACGACAATTGTCTAAGCAAATTAAATGGAAAATAAATAAACGTATGCATGATTTTTAGCTCGAGCACATTGATTATTATATTATTCAAACAAAGAGTAGTTGTATTAATCTCATTATAAAAAGATTCTGCTTTACAGTATAACATAATTCTCTGATCTATTTTAGTGGAAACCTTATACTAATAGATACAAACTTTTTTTGTTTTTTTTCTCTCTTTTTGCTTTACAGTATAACATAATTCTCTAATCTATTCTCTGCTTGGAACAGATATTTGTACTATTTCTCCGGAATATGAGTCCTACTCTCTCCAAGCGTATTAATGGAAAGCTCGCTAGCTTGACTCCAACTGCTCCTGGGTGTTGTATATTCAAATTGCATCGCCATTTACGCAATGTAAATGACAAGGCTTATGAACCCTTGATGCTTGCCATCGGTCCTTATAACCATGGCAAGGATGGGCTTGGACTTATGGAAGAGCATAAATGGCGGTATCTACAGCAAAAGCTTCAAAGGAGAAATGAACAGAGTCTAGATACATACATCATGGCATTGAGAGAACTAGAAGAGAGTGCCCGTAAATGTTATGCAGAATGCATTAGCCAGACCAAAGATGAGTTTGTAGAAATGATGTTACTTGATGGCTGCTTTATCATTGAGCTACTCTGCAAATCGTGTGGGAAGGTTCGAAAAGAAGGACGTGATCCAATTTTCGATATGGATTGGATGTTCGATAGCATAGTGCGTGATCTACTGTTATTTGAAAATCAACTTCCATTCTTTGTTCTTACTAAATTGTTTGAGATGAGCGAATTTGGAGGAGACAGCATCGAACTTGTTCGTCTTGCCATTGGGTTTCTCTCTTCGCAAAGTCTATTTGGACAGACTATCAATGGTCCAAGTAAAGAAGCAATGGTAGGTAAGTACGTAAATGGCGCTGTACACATATTGCAGAACAGAAACTCCGCAACACATCTACTTGATCTAATGCATTCAGGTATTAGCTTTTCAGTACTTAATATGGAAAAAAATCATGCCAGAGTACGTCAAGAGGCTGGAGTGAAGTTCAAGAAGCTTTCGGAGACATTTAAGCATCTGTCTGATTCGATATGTAAAGCTGCCAATCTTGTAGGTTTCACAAAGCTTTCCAAGGGGGCAGAGATTGGAGATGATTGGACGTTAATACATAGTGCCATTGAGCTTCATGAGGCTGGAGTTAAATTCCACAAGGCAGAGCAAGGTAACATATTTGGCATAAAGTTCAACAACGGGGTATTGGACGTTTCGCCTTTGACAATAGATGATAATACAGAGACAAACTTACGAAATCTAATTGCATTCGAGCAATATAGTCAAGACAAGGATTCCCATTACGCCACCGACTATATGTGCTTCCTGGATGATCTCATTAACTCTCCAAAGGATGTTGAATTTCTCCGTCGAAGAGGAATTATCAAAAACCTTTTAGGTGATGATGAAGTTACTTCCACCATGGTTAACAAGCTTGGTCACAATGTCCATCTTCCATCCAGGTCTCCCATTTATGCTAAAATTACTGACGATTTGAAGAAGCATTGCAGTAGACGTCGGAATGTATGGATGGCAAAACTGCGGCATGATTATTTCAACGGTCCTTGGAGTCTTCTTTCATTTCTTGCGGCCGTCTTTTTGATTTTGCTTGCAATTACACAAACCACATTTACCATGATTAATTAGATTTTCATGTATTGTCTTGATCAATCGTGTTGTTCTCTTAGTTAATGTAATGAATTAAATGAATGATGTGGCTTCTCACTAGATCTTTTGTTGAGCTATCCACCATCAGTTATTGAATAATAATGTAAAAATGCATGCGCTTGAGACTCCTTAATTGAAATGTGGAAGAATTCATCCGAAAAAACTTATTTTTTTTCTAAGTACGTAAACTGCATTAGAAAAGAGAAATAGTCTGATAAAAAGCTTATTTACTATAATCTAATATGATATGTCTTGCATAGATCGAGATATATAAAATGTTTTAGATTCATTCTATACCATATATATATACACCAAAAAAAAAAAAACAATGAGGATCAAGCCTTTCTTTGTGAGCTTTCTTTTCCCGACATTAATATCATTAGATTACCATTGTTGATGTATTTTTCGGTCTCAATAGTATGGTCGAATGATCATCTTCTATGATGTGGTGGTGATGTGTGTGGAATACTTATATATGATTTTCTTAATGATGAATGACTGAAAGTAAAGGAAACAAGCATTTAAGGATATTGGCATTGTGGCGTATATCCACGAGTCTTTGGTGCCAAATCCACCATAAATATGGTTCAATAGAAGCTCTCTATCCTCTCTACAATCACTCTCATAGAGTTTCTCTAGGAAAAATGGTCTTAGAGCCCTCTGGTTCTTTTCTCTCCTTCAGAAGTCGATCCTAGTCCCCTAGAAAGCCGACCCCTGATCTATTCGATCCGTTGCCTCTTTCCACTCTTCAAGTCCCTTTCCCTTACTTTAAGTCTTATCCTCCAATCTTATGTCTCATATTAATTTGGTTTATGTCAAATCAAGTTTTATTAGCTAATACTCTCACTTTCTCCCTTTCTCTTTTGCACCCTTGCATAATGGGAATTCAATCCTCATGGGCTCTTGGTGGGCTTTAAACAAACCATACTTGATCTGGTGTCAGATAAAGCTATTCGTCCTTCACTTTATAAAAATACAAATAACTTGTTTGAAATTAAGTACAACAATGGCCTAATGGAAATTTTGCATATGAGTGATATGGTAAAGATATTTGTCCCAAGTATGTCACCATGCAACTATGTAATTTACAATTGGATGGGTGATGATGAAATTGTTTCCAAGTACATGTTCAACAAGCTTTGTATCTACGTGAATTTAAGTGAATCCAATGACTTTTATTATGTTATCATTAAGCTGGAAGTGAAAAAACATTGCGCCAAATTCTAGAATGCATGGATAGAAAAATTAAGGCACGACTATTTCAACAACCCTAACTTGGGCATTGCCTTTTGTTCTAGTGGCTATCTAATTACTTCTACTTGCAGTTACAACAACTTTATTTTCCATTTTTCAAACCTTCCTAGAATATGATCATTTGTGTCTAGGACTGTTCATCTGGGTCGAATTTTTTCTCGACCTGGTTCGAAATAATTGAGTTCTGGTTGCAGGTTCCCCCCCCCCCTAAACTCTCTCTCTCTCTCTCTCTCTCTCTCACATGTCAAAACCCTAGCCATTGCACCGAGCATGCCTTTGCAGCCATTCTCTCTCGCTGGACCACTGCAGTATCATGAATCCATCGTCGTTGCGCTCTCTCCGGACGTTTCAACCACCACCTTTGACAGAAACTGCCACTAGCCTTTTGGGTCTATTTTCTTCTCTTTGTTGAATCTCTTTTGTTCTCTCTATGTTGATTTTGGGTTTATTTTGATGAGAATGTTTGAATGGAATAATCTTTGAGGAGTGTTTTTATGGGTTAGATCTGGAATAACCATTAGTAGTTATGATCTACCAAACCAATCTCAAAGAGATAGATATATGTACTATGCTCCACACATCTCGGAACCTTCCTTTTTTGAATATTTTGTGAGTTTTTGCGCCTAGGGCTAGACCATGGCGGCGTCCCTCGCCCCCTCGTCCTCGAAGGGGGCTGCAGCAGGGAGCAGTGTTACATTGTCTATCGTTCAGATTGTTTCTAAGTCGGCTACGCCATCGACTTTCAAGATGCAGATGCGCTACCCAGTTGATGTGGATGGTGAACCTGGTTTCAACTTCACAGAACCAGAAATGTCTAAGGCAGCCGAAGACTTTTGTTTTGTGCTTGTTTTGAAGTTTGCCTACACCAGGCCAACCATTGATGATATGCCCAGGGCTATCGTCAAGTCATGGGGTTTACTGGAGGTCCCTATTGTTAGTGTTATGGATGACCATCATGTTCGGGTTAAGCTGCAGTCTGAGCAGGATTTCGTTCATGGATGGGCTTGTGAAGGAAGATTAATTGCTAGATGCATCTTTAGGCTGTTCCAATGGACCAAGGAGTTCTATTTACGTAAGGAATCCACATCAGCCCCGCGGTGGATTTTTTTACCAAGTCGTCCTTTGCATCTGTATAGAACTGATTGCCTGCAGATTTTTGCAATGTGATTTGGTCATTTTTTGGGAACAGATAACACAACTCTTCATAGAACTAAGGCCTCGAGTGTACGTATATGCGTGGAGACTGATCTCACAGATGCGCCGGTGCTGGGTTTCCCTATTATTGTGGCCAACAAAAAAATTTGGCAAGAGTTAAGGTATGGAAGGAAAGGTTTTTATTGTGTGAAATGTTGCAGGCAAGGTCATACGTCCATTGTTTGTAGGGCAGGGGAAGGTTTCTCGAGAACAGGAAAAGACGAGGTCAGGGGGAAGCAAGAAAGTCTGGCAAGAAAAACAAAAGCCTAATAATATTCAAGATGATTACGCTTGTTCTAGCTGTTTGAAAGAACAACAGAATTGTTGAGCTGTGAGTGCTGTGATTAGGGACGAAATTGTTGTGAGTGGGGAAGAAAAGGTTGTGAGTGGGAAGTGAATGTTGTGGAGTTGGTGCCGACTAGTTGTGGTGAGCAAGAGGGTGTGGCATTGCCGATAGCAGAAGAGCCAGACTGTGAGGAAGATGTTGAAGAGCTGCCTTGAATCCAAAAGGGGGGGGCCAGTGCACATGGAGAGGTTCCGTTACAGGGGCTATGGAGTGTTCAGGTGGACCCGGCGAAGGACCTTTTTGTCAAGGAATGCAATTAGTCTCCTGGTGGGAACCATAGCATTGTGACAATGGTGACAGAAGTGCTCGAAATGGAGAGCCGTGCTATAGTTCAACCATGTCCTGGGGTAGATCCTAGTGCTCTTGCCTTTTATGGCTCGAATGCAGAGGATGATGAAAATGTTACAGGGTTGGCTACACATA
This sequence comes from Juglans regia, assembly GCF_001411555.2. Taxonomy (NCBI): domain Eukaryota; kingdom Viridiplantae; phylum Streptophyta; class Magnoliopsida; order Fagales; family Juglandaceae; genus Juglans; species Juglans regia. The sequence goes on along the minus strand of NC_049907.1, from coordinate 19,019,054 downwards.
TGGGGTATTAATATGATAATTTGCAAGGTTCTGCTAGTAATTCAAAATTAAAAAATTTACTAGTGCGTCACTCACAGCGGGTGTCTACCCACACTGCGAAATTAAATTTATGACGGACTCCATCATTGCATGGAATATTAGAGGGTTGAGCAGTTCTAGACATGCTTTACAAAATTTGATAATGGTTCCATTGTTGCACTTTTCGAACCTTTTGCGAGACAAGATAAATTGCAGTAGCTTACTCGTTGTTTGGGTTTTGATGGATATTTTTGTAGTGAGGATTCGGGGGGAAAATTTTGGATTTCTTGGAAATAGCCATATGAGTTTGAAGTGGTCTATGTTTCTAATCAAATGGCAACGATGTTGGTAACATTTGTTTATGCTAAATGTACTCAAGCCGAGCGTCGAGATCTATGAGAGAAATTGGTGGATATTTGTCTAAAGGACCAACCCTGGCTTATACACGGAGATTTTAACATTATCAGGGAGGATAGGTAAAGGGTTGGAGGGTGTCCTCGAGCTGGCCAAGCAATGGATGATTTTCATATGTGCATAGACGCTTGGGGCCTTGCTGAGTTGAATCATCAAGGTAATCCCTTGTCATCGTGTAATGGTCAAGCGGGCATTTCCAGAAAATGGGCTCGGTTGGATAGGGTGCTCATTAACATGGATTTCTCAGCAATGTTTTCGATGGCGAAGGTGGAATATATTAAACACAAGACCTCAGATCATAGCCCTTTGGTGGTAAATTTATCTCAACCTGCTCCCAGGTATGGTTCCTTTCCTTTCAGGTTCCAAAAGATGTGGTGTATGCATGACTCTTTTCAAAGTTTTGTTAAGGAGGCTTGGGATAGACCTATGTAAGGCTCGAGTTTAATAAAGTTGGCTGCAAAATTGAAGCGTACTAAGATAGAACTTAGAGCCTGGAACAAATCTGTGTTCGGACGGGTTGATTGGAATATCAAAGAATTGGAAGATAGGCTTGAACTCTTGGAGTCTCATCTCCAAGTGGAATATTTTGAGGACATTGAAACTGATTATCTTGTTACAAAATTGGAGCTTGTGGTGTGGGAAAAGAGAGAAGAAACTAGATTTGCACAAATAGCCAAGAAAAAGTGGTTAAAGAAGGGGGATAAGAACTCAAACGTTTTTCAAGTAGTAGTCAATCAAAGGAGAAATAGCTTTGTTATTTCTCAAATGTGACTTGTGGATGGGACCTTTTTGAATTCACTAGAGTAGATCCACTCGGGAGCTATGGTTTCTTTCAAAATTTCCTAACTGAAGAGATGGAGATTGAGCAGGCGGATCTAACCACCCTTTTAGCGATGAGGTGTTAATGGATGATAATTCTGAGTTATGCAGGCATCAATGTTCTCTATTCCATAACAAAGCAGTCTAGGACCGGATGGTTTTGGATCGTCTTTTATATTTCTTGCTGGAATATTGTAAACGAAGATGTTGAGGAGGCAGCTAGGGAGTTTTTTGGTGGAGCCGAATTACCGACTTTTTATTCGTCGTCTTATATTTCTCTCATTCCTAAGGTGCCAGATCCAAAAACCTTTGAGAAATTTCGGCCTATCAGCCTTTGCTCGGTTGCATACAAGATTTTTTCGAAGATCATTCATTTCAAGGCTCAATATTTTTGAAAATATCTCTCTTGCCCAAGAGATGCATGGCTTTAAAAAGAAAATCCAAGGAGGAAATGCTATGGTAAAATTGGACATGGCTAAAGCGTACGACATAGTAAATTGCAAGTTTCTATTCCAAGCTCTTGCTGGATATGGTTTTTCAGACAGATTTTGCAAGTTGGTTAATGTATGTGTTACCTCATCTTGGTATTCAGTGATGATGAATGGCTCTTATAAAGGTTTTTTCCAGCCTAAAAGAGGACTTCGGCAAGGAGATCCCCTTTCTCCATATTTGTTTATTTTGATGCAAGAAGGTTTGTCCCGTCTCCTTCGTCATTAATTTGAAACTAGTCGTATTGGAAAATTTTACATCCTATGGGGGCCCCACTGGTTTTGCATTTGCTACATACGGATGATATTCTGATTTTTTAGAATGGTACGAAGAAATCCATGCAAAGACTTCTAAACACTCTCTCTATTTATGAAAAGTGGTCTAGGAAACGAATTAGTAAAGCTAAGTCAGCGATTTTCTTAGCCCTTTATATCAGTGCAGTCCGCCATCGTGCATTAGCTAGAACTACTGGTTTTATGGAGGGTCATTTCCCAGTGACTCACTTGGGGGTTCCGTTGGTCTTGGGGAGATTGAAAGTCTGTCATCTAGAGCCTTTGGTTGCTAAGGCTAGAGCCAAAGTAGTAAGCTGGAAGGCCAAACTACTGTCACAATGGGGGAGAGTTATTTTATTACAGCACGTTCTAACTAGCATGGCCTCACACTTGCTTGCTGTTATGGATGTGCCTAAGATGGTTATCAAGAAACTTAATGCCATCTTGTCAACTTTTTTCTGGGGGGAGCATGGTGGTAAAGCCAAGACAAAATGGTGTGCATGGTCTCGGATTAGTAAGCCAACAAATGGAGGGCTGGGTCTGAGGAATTTTGCAACAATTGAGCATGCATTGCATATGAAATTGGCATGGCATCTTTTATCTATAGAATCTTTGTGGTCTCGACTTTTGTTGTCCAAATATGGAAGATGTCACGTATCTTTAATGGTTGCTCGACGGTCTAGCTCTCGGCTCTGGAGATCGGTGGTTGTTGTTGTCCCAGAAGTTTTTGAGTTTTCAAGAGTAAAGGTGAGGGAGGGTCGAGCATCCTTTTGGTTTGATAGATGGTTTAGGGATGGAACGTTGGGTGACATGTCTCAAGTAGTGGTGCAGCCTAATTTAAAAGTTAGTGACGTCTGGATAGATGATCAATGGGATTTTGATATGCTTGTGCAATTGTTGGGAGAGGAGATTACTACTGAGGTATGCAGGAACATCTGTGCTGGGAGAACAGGCAACAATATTATGCTTTGGAAGCCGACTCTGGATGGCTGTTTCACTTCTGCCAATCTTGGGAATTGATACGCTTTAAGGGAGAACGTTTTCCATGGATGGACTAGATTTGGGATACTAATATGCCGAGTAAAATTTCGGTATGCATGTGGAGAGCGTGGTTCTGTTGTCTATCCGTCTCCCCCTTTCCCCCTCTCTCTTTCCAATCCCTCCGTTGCACAGAACCCACGCCGCCGCGCACAACTCGTCGCCAACGTTCCCACCACGCCACCGCCACCTCACCTCGATGGCCACCTGCTCCTTCTCCCCCAACTCCCGCCCTATCTCTTGCCTCCCTGAATCTGGCATCACCCCTTTCTCTCTCGGATCTCTCTATATCGCCACCACTAGGGCCGCCGTTTGCCACCACCCACACGTCGACGTCATTGCTAGTTCTCCATCGAAGCCCCCTTCTCCTCCACACCTAGCCCAATAGTCCAAGGTCCTCCCTTTCTCCCTTGCTCAGTCAACTGTTATTTATTTATTTTTCTTCATTGGTTTAAGTTGCTCAATCTTTCTTCTTCATTTTTTCTTTTTCAATATTGTGAGGCCTTAAATTAATTTTTATTTTCTGTCAACAGGCATTAAGCATAATCCCAGTTTATCTCCTTGCAGTCGAGAGGGTCTCAAATATATCTCCATTTTTTTTCACTGGGCAGTGGAGGTGATGCCTCAAATAAAGTATATTGAATAAGATTAGTGCAGAATTTGTAGATACCAAACTACTAATTAAAAGATGTCGAAGACATAGGTTGGTGCCCAATATATTTTTAAATGTAATTCACAGTCTACTACAATACTCCTGAATTTTCATTTTTAATAGGTAAAATTTTGAGATTCCTCTCTTTATTCCATTATTCAGGATACATTTTCCATGATCTGAAAAATTCAAGCATTGATCTGGATTCTTGACTGAATGCATGCTTATTATCTCCTTTCTTTTCTAACATAGTCTTTGGCTTGGATGGATTGTTGGTTCATGGCCATTGTTTTGGGCTCTCTTCATCAGTTTTTTACTTGGAACTGCTTATTCTATAGATCTGAGTTGTTTTAGCTCGCATATAAATGATTTGAACTCCTAAGATAGCTGTAGGGTCCAGTTGTGTTACTCTTGTATGATGTCTATCTATAACCTGAGCCATAATAAATTATTTTAGCTGATGCATTCTCTTGTAACAATAAATATTAGAAATGAACTTTTTCTCCAAAATTTTGAGTGAAAACGTGCAAAAGAATCTAGCATATATGTTATTCTCACCCGTTCACATGTACAAGGCATGTTGAGTATATACATCTGTATTTGTAATCAAAACTTCATTTTCCAGGTGGCCTTTGGCCAATGGCAATGACCCCTGTACCTCGGGGGTGAGAGCTGAGCTGGATTTCCTTCCCTGTCGCCTAGAAAAAAAAAAACTTATTTTTCAATGAGCAGATAATCTATTAGGTAACCAAATTGAAAGAATATCAAACAAATATTCCACCACATGTTCCCCCATATATATTTACTCCATTCCAGCTACACACCATCAGCACATTCACGACCACCCCACCCTCACAATCAAACCGTAATAGAGGACTTGTTTCCACAATTGAACTTGAAAGTTTGAATGTCAAAGAATATCCATAAAACTAATGATCGAAGTGTAGAAAATAATGGAATAACCAAAGAACCCAATCATGCAATATCATAAATTAAGCAATGACAAAAGAAAATGAAGAAGGCAAAGATGGTAAACATCTTGTGTTGGTATAAATAAAACGTACCCAGGTGGATAAAACTGAACTCCTCGGTAAAGAAAGAGAACAGTGAGAAAAGTACGTACCTGCTTGTTTGCGAAAATCTTTACTATGTGCATGGAATTAAGCTCCAAAGGTGGTGGAATTGGAAATGAATTCAAACTTTCGGAATCAAAAGAGGAAGATAGAGTTTGGATTTTGAGTTTTGTTTGTGGGGGTGTGGCTTTGAGATTGAGAGAGAGGGAGGGGATGCCGTTGCCTAAGGGTCGGAGTTCAAAGCGGGGCGTACCAACGATATTTTGCTTAAAATAACGCGCCAGGAATTCAAAGGTAAGAATATTGCGGGGGCTTAACTTCTAACTGAATAATTAAAAGAAAATTCTCTCTTTTTCTAAATCCGATGCAGCATTTTTCCCTCCGTATGTAAGTTGACTCAGGCCCGCTATCCGCCTTATGCGGGCGGCAGCCAGCCACTCTGCCCCCTGTAACCACCTTGGTGGGGGGCTCTTTTTTGGAACATGCCCCTCGGGGCCGTCCTGCCCGGCTGTTGGGCAATCAGATGGCCTAGAGGCCGTTCGTCCATCCGTATGCCTCACGAACAGCCCGTAGGCCCCAATGGGGTGTAGGCCCATAATCCATTGAGCTTTGAATCTGTTTCTAATGTCCTTTTGAGTTTTGACTATTTGTGGACCAAGAACATGATTTTCAGCCTACATCTAACAAAATTGATACAATTTTTGAAATCTCAAGTATATATAAGTAAAGTTTATATTTAAATATAAATTAATTTAAAATTAATTTGGATCCACAAATTTAATAAAGTTATATCATTTAGAACATTTAATATTATTTGAATTCTAAGTTTTAAAGTTCAATTAAGGAATCTAAAAAAATCCAAAATTCCTACCATACTATGATCAGATTAAGGTTTGCTCTTTTTTTTTTTTAAAAAAAAAAATTAATAATCACTGTGCTACGTAATAGTTTTGATCCTTTCCTACCATCATACATTCCATGCATCCATTGACTAATGCACTTTTGAGTTGATGTAGTACATGTGGATATATCCTTGCAAGAACAGCTGGACAAAATCTACAAATACAAAACTATTCTATAACTGAATATTATTGAATAATCATAGATATAAATTTAAGACGTGCAAGTTTTATGCAGTTATTTTAAAAAATAAATGAGTTACGCTATATAAAAGTCACTTTTTCGTGATGATATCCACTTTATGAAAATTGACTTTTTATAGTGTAACCATTCTTTCTTAAAGGAGTACGCAAAACTTACATGCATTAGAATTGCACAAATCATTTTCTAATACCGATTGCCTCCTTCCTTATTTTGAGATCCCCCTTTCTTCTCTGCATTCACATTGAAATCCATCTATTTTTTCCTTGGCATCTGAAAAGCCTAAAATCGACAGCAAAGTTGACTATACACCTGTTGGGTTGTGGAGCTTGGTTTGTGAGCTAAGGAAATGCCAAGTTGAAAGTTTGCTCAAGATGCACTCAATGGTTGGCTCGAGCGAAATTCAGGCAGAGAGTTTATTTGAGGCACGATCAACACTCTTCTCAAGCGAATAACCCAGAATCTTTTTTGTAGGGTCTTCGCCGCTAGCTTATATATATGTAATATATATGTTTTGGCCTCAATAACAACGTTAAAGAGAGAGAAAACCTTTGTATGTTAGAGAGAGATAGTGCGGGAGAGACATTATATTGCTCCGTATTGTTCCTACTTTTCTTTGAATAAAATCCTCTGCAACTCTGTGGATGTAGACACGTTGCCGAATCATGTTAAATTCTGTATCGTCTGATTGATTATTTATTTCTCTCATTGCTTGTTACTTGTCTGTAATATCGTTGGTAATAGCCTGACGTTGCTTTTCACAAGACCTGGTATCAAAGCCCCAAGGTTGGGGTCTAGGAAAGAATGATGATAGGAGAAGAAGTGAAGGCTGGGACTGAGAAGTTTAATGGCACGGATTTTAAGCAGTTCGATGGTACAAATTATCTGAACAGGAAGAGATTCCATCTTTCTTTTTTGGGAAAGAATTCAGATAGCATGGATGATGCTTATTAGAATCCTGTCAAGATTAGTGGCGCACAACTTTATTATGTTGAGAACCACAACAGGTCTCATGGCGGCTTTGTCTGGTATGTATGAAAAGCCATTGGTGAATAACAATGTGCATCTAATGAAGAAGCTGTTTAACCTCAAGATGATAGAAGGTATGTCGGTTGCCAAACACTTGAATGATTTGAACACAATCACAAATCAATTGTTGATCGAGATTGAGTTTGATGTTGAGATTAGAGCATTGATATTGTTAGCATCATTGCTAAAGAGTTGGGAGGCCATGAGAATGGATGAGGAGGTGCACATAAGAGATTCTGGCAAGATCTTAGGTTTGGGTTATGCCTTGAACATTGATACTAGGGCCAGGGGACATGATGGATTGGGGTCCAGGAATAGGAGCAAGAGCAAGTCAAGGTCTGGACGGCAAACAATTTGTTGAAATTGTGACAAGACAGGCAACATAAAAACAATCTGCTAGAATCTGAAGAAGACTGAGGACGATGCTGTGAACATGGTGACTAAAGAAAGACTAGATACTTTCTTTCTTGCAGTGCACAATCCAGTTGATGATTGTGTGTTGGATTCAGGGACTTCGTTCTATACTACTTCACATTGAAAGATCATGCAAAACTACATTGCTGGTGATTTTGGTAAGATGCGCATGTCTGATGGAGAAGCACTAGATGTAGTGGAAGTGGGAGATGTGTGCATCATACTCCCAAATAGGATTGTGTGGACTTTACAGAAAATCAGACACACTTCAGAGTTGAAAAAAAACCTAATCTCTATGGGACAGCTTGACGATAATGATCATTCAATAATATTTTTAGGAGGTACGTGGAAGGCCACAAAGGGTGCGATGGTCTTGGCTCGTGATCAGAGAATATACTTTGTATTTGACATCCGGATCTAAAGATGTGCAGGAAAATACAAAGTTGCAGCAAACTAGGCTTGGTCACGTGAATGAGTGGACGGGGAAGCAAACGGTTGCCAATTTGCAGTTTCTCATGAATTTGTAAGCCTGGGGAAGATTTCTGAGAACAAGGTGCAGAGCAAAGGTGTGAGAGATAATGACAGAGCATTTGGTGATACAGGGTCTTCTAGACCTACAGTTACTACTAGTAGGTCTGCATGACGACCAGACCTCCACAGTGGTATTCACCTACCTTGACTAATATCCTGCTGACTGAAAGTCGTAAACCACGAAATTACTGAAAAATCTTACGAGATGGGAGATTGAGCAAGTGGGAGTTAGCTACGAAGAAGTTGACTGGGCTTCTAGGGAGGAAGCAGATAGTGCACAGAAGGTGAGCACATCAACTGACGATTGAACATAATGGCAGTAGGAGGTGGGATCAGTTGCCCAGATCAGATAAGGGTCAGCTACAGGTTCTCTGATGTGTGCTAGGGTCGGTACGAGACCAGGTATTCCCAATGTAGTGGAAGTTGCGAGTTGCCCTGCAGATGTGTTGACTAAGGGAACTACACGTGAGGAGCTGAAGTCGTGTGTTGGTCTCTTAGCTTGAAGACAAGAGTTGTGAGCTGCAGAGGTGAAGGGCTTGTACTGGAGACAATGGTTGACAGTTGTGGTTGAACCAATTTCCTAGTGAGAGATTATTGGGTTGTGGAGCCTGGTTTGTGAATTGAGGAAATGCCAAGCTGAAAGTTCACTCGATGGTTGGCTCAAGCGAAACTCAGGCAGAGAGTTCGCTCAACAGACTGCTCAAGCGGATATCGGACAAAAAGTTTGCTTGAGGCACGTGCGACACTAGATCTATTCGAGCGAATAGCCTAGAATATATTTTTTAGAGTTTCTCCGCTAGCCTATATATATATATAATATATATGTTCTGAAATTAATCTTGAGGCACTGGAGAACAACGTGAAATAGAGGGAAAAGGTTAGAGACATAGCCCTTGTATGTTAGAGAGAGATGGTGAGGGATAGACATTGTATTGCTCCACAGTGTTGCTACTTTTCTTTGAATAAAATTTTCTACGGCTCTCTCGATATAGGCACGTTGCCGAACCACGTTAAATTCTATGTTGTTTGATTGATTATTTATTTTTCTCATTGTTTGTTGCTTGTCTATAGCATCATTGGTAATAGCCTGGGGTATTTTTCACAAGAACACCAACGAGATTTCAACGGCATCCATCATATTAGTGCATTGGATTCATAATCTCGGCTTTGGGAATTTGATGATCGCAACATTGTGTGATATCTGGAACTGAAGTTCAAAGCAACATTGTGGTTTTTCATTCTGAACAACGAGAGGCGAATAAATTTAAGGAGTATTTGTTATTGGTTTGAACTTTAGTATTTATGCAGACAATGCTCAAATAAATTACCTGGAAGTGTATTGGAAATTAGACTTCTAGCTAGCGCTTATCAAACTTTGGGGCTTTTGATTTTGAAGAATGAAATGAAAAACTAAGGAATATTTGTTATTGTGTGAATTTTAATTCTGCAAATTATGCTCGAAGAAAGTACTCTTTAATGAAGGCAGGGACATGCACTTCTAATCTGATTTTCCAGTTCTAGCTCTATCTGTTTCAGAACAAATATAAGAGACACAAATGAAATGATCGCATTTAAGTCTTAATAAAAGTATCTTACAACAACGCTGAATATCCTTGCTTTGAAAAATAAGCAAAATAACTCTTAAATTCTACCTATCTAATTTCACAAACTCCGATATAAATCATATATAAAATTTTTGTTTAGATTTTCCTATTTACTTTCCTAAAACTCAACAAAAAAGCACATTTCAAATTTTTAGAATAGTAGATTTTCCACCCACTCAACAAAAACCACGTTTCAAAAACCATAATTATGTTTGTTTATGTATGTATATGTATATATTAGGTGCTATTTTTTCGTTTAATTATTACCTAATCATTAAAACCTTTCCAAACTTTCAAACAAAATACAAAAAAATGAATTCAACTTTTCAAATCTTAAAACAAAAACAATATTAAAAAATTATATTATAACAATATTTTGATTTTATAATATTTTTATTCAATTTTTTTTTTCGCTCATTTCTCAAAACTCTACAAAACATCATAACTCAAACCATTTCACTATTGTTCACATATTTCTAACGGTATACAAAATTCGGTCCAGATCGAAAAAATCGACCAAAACCGAAAATTTTGGTTCAAATCAAAATGGACCGAATGATGTACCAGTCAGTCTTGGTCCCAAAAATTGTGGACCGAAGAAATTGGGTCCGGTCCCGGGGTTTATAAATTTTGGACCAAACCGGACCGACCAAACCATATATACATATATATTTTTAGAAATACCTATAATAATCTAATATATTATTTTTATATAATAATTATATAAGTTAATGATGTAACATTAATATAAGTTATTGTCATTGACCATATAAAATATTAAATAATATATGCTATCAATTAATAATAAATCATGTGATAATTTATGTTATTATATGTAAATAGTTAATACATCATACATTCATACATTCTCTACTATTGACACTTAATTAAAGTAATTAGGAAATTTTTTTAAGTACCTAAGTTGCAAGCAAGGATATGTACAATGAACTTATTTGATATTCAATTCATTAACTATATATAAAATATATGACATTATTAATAACTATGCATATTAAAGAGTAAAGTCTAAGTTAGTAAATAGTAAATATCAACATCATAAATATAATTATACATAAATATTTTTTTAATGAGTTAGTTACATAATTCACATCAATAATTTATTTAATTAATTTTAGTAATTTAAATAATTTTTTTATTAATTTACTTACAAAAAAAAAAATGAAATAAAATAACAAAATAATTGGGCCAAACCGATAGCTACTAGTTTGGTCTGGTCCTTATGGGTGTTTGGTTCGATCCGATCTGGGAGAGTGATTGATCGATTTCTCATCTCATTTCATTTCATTCTCCAAATATCTTCTTAGACTACGTTTGAATGATGTGATGATTCTAGATATGATGTAAATAGTAGGAAAAAGGTAGTGAATAGCCTATGAATAAGAGTGAAGTAGTCTAAAAGTAGAAAATGAGACTTGGGTCTTTTAAGTGATTTGACACAAAAGCTGCCTCTAGACGAGGATTTGAGAAGAAAAACATTATAAACAGGTATGAAATATAATCTTCTGGTCACTATTTTTATCTTTAGAGGAAAAGTAGGAGAATAACTTGGAGAAGAAAATGGGATGTCGCCTATTATGAAGTCGAGAATTAATAAATGATCACGAAATAGGCCGATGTATCGGAAAGGATGTGGGATTCTAGTTTATTTAGTAATAAAATATGTAGGTTATTAGATCAGGAAATCTTGGCCCCTTTCAAACACAAAGCTCAAAACAACTTCATGCATATTTTATTATATTAATGGTGATAAATTATAAAAAAAAATATATATATATATCAATATGGATTGCCATTACAAGTAAATAGTCATCTTGACATGGCATTCTCAGGGCCGAAGTACAAAGCCCAATAACCTATCTGTAGAATTCAGTGCCATCTTTTGGCACAAGCAGAATTCGATTTTGTGTTGGAATACAGGGCAGGCCGCACCAACCAGGTCGCAGACGCATTGAGCAGGCCGATGGAGTACTTAAATAACCATAATCTCATAGTTTCTATACTCTAAGTAACGAAGGTGGTAGTAAAGATAAACATGACAACCAGACTATTACTGATCTATTTATTGGCAACCAATTTACCACTCCAATACTGATCTATGACACTTAATTGATTACCTACCAACTTAGACATGCTCCTTTATTGCGTGGTTAATTCTCGTTCTGCATGAATGACATCAACGTGCTTTTAACCCTGGCCGTATCCGTAACATGACCGCTCAGCTTGCAGATCATGACATGGTTGACCTTTGTAGTCAGTCCTCTCTTGTTCTTGATCCTTTGTCTTCCTCTCCTGTTTGCTTCTCTTTCTCTCGTGCTTAATTGCCATCACATGGCCTGAATTAAGATCAGCTGTAAATGCATCTTCTCAGCTTTTTGCAAGGATTTTAATGGCCTGGGGGGCCATTACGTTTGAGAAACGTAACCCACCCAACCATCATAATTAAGGATGGCCCGGGGACTATTAAAGTTTCTAGGGCTTGTGTGGCTGTGTAAAGTTTTCTAGTTGTTCCTCAACGTATATTTATAATGTTAGAGAATGTAAATTTAAGAATCAAAAAATTTATTATAAGACAATATGAGTTAGAGGTTCAATTGACAAAATAAAGTTACATCGAGACGCACATGAAACAATGAGAAGAACAACAAGAATAGTTCAGGAGAGAGACGCAACTCTAAATGCAGATGGTTATGCAATAATTCAGGCCTTCAAACAACTGATTTTCATGTTTTGTATATATTTTGGGATTTAACTATAAAGTTATGAATGGATTATAGTGTTAGTATTAAAACTATTTTATTTATTTAGTTCAGACTTATGACAAGTTTTATTTGTATTGAACAATCTATAATGTATTTTTTAAAATATTATTTAATTACGCTTATTTTGTTTTAAATTTTTTGTTAAAATAAATAATTAACTGTTCGAACGTCCATGAAAACGTTCGAACATGATATATCGCAAAAAACCGTTCAAACATCACAATAAACTGTTCAAATGGCTGTTAACTAGCAAATCGTTCGACCATTTCATTATACATTCGAACAGCTTACTCAATCCGTAAAATTGTAAAAATATAATTTCTATTCGATCATCTATTTGTTTGTTCGAACTTTCCCTCATGTATATTTTATCGAACGGATTAGTATTAATCGACCACTCATGTAAAATATGTTCGAACACACATATACGTTCAAACGTTTTTTATTGGTGTTTGAACATCTTTCTGGAACGAAATTCAGCCATACAAAAAAAAAAATCGTTCAAATAGGTTCGAACTGTAACACCCCGTATTTTAGTGTATTTTTAATTGAAGGATTATTTGTTATTAATTTAAAAATTGATTCTCCTATTTTAAATTTTCATATTTTAGTGGGTTTATTTTATGATTTTTAATTTGTGAAAATTGAATTTGACATGTTTCTTTAATATTAATTATTGTTATGCATTTAAATTTCTTTTCATATTGAATTAGTTTATTGTTGGGTTTAATTATTTTTATTTTCATTTTATCATTACGTTTAAATTATTTTAATCGAATTGCTGTTTTAAAATCTTTTTGGTTGGATCATTTTTTTGTGACCCAAGATGTGAGGATTGGACCTCATTTCTTTTCCTTTCCTTTTTTTCTTTTCCTCTTTTCTTTTTCCCCTTTCTCTGTTTCCTCTTTCTTTTTCTTCTTTTTCTCTTTTCTCCCTCTGCTTCTCTCCCGCGCGACACCACCCTCCCTCTCTCTCCCGTGCATTTTCCTTCCTCCCCCAGCCCGCCCCATGAGCCGCCCGTGACCGACACTGCCCACCGCCACAACTTCCCCTCTCGCCGACCATCATCCGCCACCAAGCTCAACCCCTAACTCGCCGCCGTTCTCCTCCACACACGGCTTGAAGCCGCGGAGTTCCTTGTTCTCGCGCGCCGCCATCGTGTTACCTCCGGCCACCATTTCTTCACCACTTCAGCCTCGACCTCCTAGCAATCCAATGCACCCAACCCCAGCTCCGATCCGCCACCGGTGAAGCCCCACCAACTCCATTTTTGATTTGGACATTTTTGCACTTCAACCACTTTCTACGCCGTCAACCACGGCCAACCACCACCACCATTAGCTTCACTGACATCCTTAAGCCTTACCCTAGCAATCTCGGGTCTTGGTTTGTCTCCGTTCAAAAGTGAATTTTTGAGACCCACGGCCATAGTGCATTTGGCACTATTTTGTTGCTACGTTGCCGCTTCTAGCACCTCCGTGATCTTTCAAAAATTATATTCTAGCATTGTAAGTATTTTTCCAAAAAACTTTTGAGATTTAAATATATTTTCGCGCTAACTCAAATGTACTGTGAATTGGTTGGTTGTGCCGGACTGAGTCCGAGGAGTAAGGGGGTCGGTTGGATTGGATGATGGAGTTGTTGGTGTGATTGATTTATGCTATGAGATTTGTTGGCTGTTTCGGGTTTAAATATTGGTATTTTGTGTTTGACATGGGTTATGGTGGATATTGGTGATTTTAGGAAGTGATGATATATTTTGAGATTATGAAGGTTTTAAGTTTTAAGGAATTAAAATAGGTTATTTAAGAAGCTTAGGCATAAATATCGAAATCCGTGATTGATTGAAAACTTATGGAAATTACATGATTATTTTTATAGGTGACGATTTATAGTTGACTCGACATTTTTTAGGAAAATTCCGAAAGGTTAAGTCGTCCAGGTAAGCGGGGCTCTTATGCTAGGTTTGCATAAAAATAAAATGGACTGAGGTTGATTTTTGAAAATATGGATGTTTTGTTATGAAAAGATATTTGAACTATCTCAGTTATTTATTTTGCATTACTCATGAGATTCTGTTTAAGAATAAAATATTTTCTGGCATGACTAGTATAGACATGAGTTATTTTGCATTTTACTTCTAAATTGTGCAAAAGAGAGCGAATATGAAAGTTTGTGCATAAAATTATGTTTTGTGATTTCTGAAAACTCTGTTCTGTTCTGAACATATTCTGTACTCTGATATGATGTGATTTCTGAAAACTCTGTTCTGTTCTGAAGATGTTATGTACTCTGATATGATGTAATGTCTGAAAAATTTTGGCATGACATTCTGAATCGAGATGTAGTTTGTGGATGGTGACCTATTTGACCTACCATGGGTGCTAATAGTGGCTTCTGTTTGGGTTGATACCAACTGTTCTGTTTCTGGTGCACCCACTTTAGAAACAAAGTGGTTTTTCAATGGTCTTTCCTATGTGCACACTCGGGACTCCGAGAATAAATAAGGGAAAGATTCACATTCTGTTTCTGCTCGGTTAGCTACCAGGATTTGTACAACCCTACCACGGGAGTTAAACATAGCCTCTGATGTGATATGATGCTTTGATACGATGGTGGTCAATTATGCTATGCCAAAAGAATTTGAATAAGAATATTTTTGAACTTTCGCTCTTATATTTCTGATAACATGTTCTGACTCTGCATTATGAAAATAAACTGTTTTGTTCTGTATTCTGAAATCTGTAAATGCTCATGTTTGCGTACTAGTATATATTTTCTGTAACAGAGTTGTTGATAACTCACCCCCTCTTATCTCCAATATTTTCAGATGATTTTTGGATATTTCAGCTGAGGATCAAGATTATGAAGAATTTAGTGAGATGACTTAAGAATAGTAGATTAAGAATAGAAAGTTTTCGATGAGTATTGGTGATTTTTGATAATTATATTGTTGAAATGTGAGTTTAAGTAACATGTAGAGAAGTTGAAAATTTTTGGGGTTACTGTATTGAGAATTTTATATATGATTATGTGTGGTTAATTAAATTTACAGTGTTTACGTTTGATTTGAAGCTTTTGGAAGAGTATTAGTAATGTTGGAGTCGATTATCAGGAATATGAGTTAACTTTTCAGACCCTCAGGGACGGGGCGTTATACGAACGGCCGAGCAAATGTTTATCTCAAAAGATATTTTTTGAGATGAAATTGCGATTTTCATCTCAAAGTACCTTTTAAAATAGTGATATGGGACGACTTTGAGACACTTTATTTTGTCCCAAAATGTATTTTGGGACTAAAACCTAATCTTTCGCTCTATTGTAGTTATTAGGCCGCAAATCATGGCCCAATACTATTAATGAAGGGGTGGCTCGACCTTCACGCACCCCAAAAGTGCGATCGGCCATCCCAACATGTGATATGCATGGTTGGAGTATGTCTATATAAAAATAAAATTAAAAAAAAAAAGAAGAAGAAGAAGAAGTAGAAAGAAATGTCCAAGGAAAGAAGAAGAAGAACAGTATACTACTGCCGTGGTGCACAGTACATGCATTTAAAATAGCAATTTATAAATAGTAATGAAATTATTTAAATTTAAATGTTTTTATTGAGTTTTGAAACAAAAGAGAAAAAGTTGAATAAAAATATTTTAAAGTTATAAATTTTTTTAATATTATTTCTGTTAAAATTTGAAAATATTGCTTTTTTTATTTGAAATTTAAAGTTATAAAATACTTAAATAACCATAATCTCATAGTTTCTATACTCTAAGTAACGAAGGTGGTAGTAAAGGTAAACATGACAACCAGACTATTACTGATCTATTTATTGGCAACCAAATTACCACTCCAATACTGATCTATGACACTTAATTGATTACCTACCAACTTAGACATGCTCCTTTATTGCGTGGTTAATTCTCGTTCTGCATGAATGACATCGACGTGCTCTTAACCCTGGCCGTATCCGTAACATGACCGCTCAGCTTGCAGATCATGACATGGTTGACCTTTGTAGTCCTCTCTTGGTCTTGATCCTTTGTCTTCCTCTCCTGTTGCTTCTCTTTCTTTCGTGCTTAATTGCCATCACATAGCCTGAATTAAGATCAGCTGTAAATGCATCTTCTCAGCTTTTTGCAAGGATTTTAATGCCATGGGGGGCCATTACGTTTGAGAAACGTAACCCACCCAACCATCGTAATTAAGATGGCCCGGGGACTATTAAAGTTTCAGGGGCTTGTGTTTTTGTGTAAAGTTTTCTAGTTCTTCCTCAGCGTATCTTTATAATGTTAGAGAAAGTAAATTTCAAGATCGAAAAATTGATTATAAGATAATATGAGTTAGAAGTTCAATTAACAAAATAAAGCAACATCGAGATGCACTTGAAACAACGAGAAGAACAACAAGAACAACTCAAGAGAGAGATACAACTCTAAATGTAGATGCTTATGCAACAGTTAAAGCCTCTAAATAATTGATTTTCATGTTTTGTATATATTTTAGGATTTAACTATAAAGTTATGTTTGGATTATAGTGTTAGTATTACAACTATTTTATTTATTTACTTCAGACTTATGACTAGTTTTATTTATATTGAACAATATAATGTATTTTTTAAAATATTATTTAATTACGCCTATTTTGTTTTTAATTTTTTGTTAAAATAAATAATTAACAGTTCGAATAGGATATATCGCAAAAAATCGTTCAAACATCACAATAAACTGTTCAAATGGCTGTTAACTGGCAAATCGTTCGATCATTTCATTATACATTCGAACAGCTTACTCAATCCGTAAAATTGTAAAAATATAATTTCTATTTGATCATCCATTTGTTTGTTCGAACTTTTCTTTATGTATATTTTATCAAACGGATTAGTATTGATCGACCACTCATGTAAGATATGTTCGAACACACATATACGTTCAAATGTTTTTTATTGGTCTTCGAACATCTTTCTGGGACAAAATTCAGCCATACAAAAAAAGAATAATCGTTCAAATAGGTTCGAACGGCCGGGCAAATGTTTGTCTCTAAAGATATTTTTTGAAATGAAATTTTGATTTTCATCTCAAAATACATTTTAAAATAGTGATATGGGACGACTTTGAGACACTTTATTTTGTCCCAAAATGTATTTTGAGACGAAAACCTAATCTTTCATGCTCTGTTGTAATGATTAGGCCGCAAATCATGGTCTAGTACTATTAATGAAGGGGTGGCTCGACCTTCACGTACCCCAAAAGTGCGATCGGGCATCCCAACATGTGATATGCATGGTTGGAGTATGTCTATATTAAAATAAATTTAGAAAAGAAGTAGAAAGAAATGTCCAAGGAAAGAAGAAAAATGAAGAACGGTATACTACTGCCGTGGTGCACACATGCGTTTAAAATAGCAATTTATAAATAGTAATAAAATTGTTTGAATTTAAATGTTTTATTGAGTTTTGAAACAAGAGAGAAAAAATTTAATAAAAATATTATAAAGTTATAAATCTTTTTAATAATATTTTTGTTGAAATTTGAAATTTTTTTTTTTTTTGAAAGTTTAGGAAATTAGTTGTATTGAGTTTTGTATTTGGATAATGATTAGACTAGATGAAAAAAGATGAAAATTTGAAATTAATTTTTTTAATATTTGAATGATATTTAGAAATAAAATATATAAGAATATTTGAGAATACATTGTTACCCAAATAAGACCATATTTAGTTTTCCAATTTTGCTACATACAGACACTTTTATGTACTATTCCTTTTGCACTCTACTGATGTGACAAAATTTAGCATTTATTTTATATTTAAAAATATTTATTCTGCATATAGTCCCAAATTAAATAGGGACTGTTCATAAAAAATTATACAGTTATGTTTAAAAAAAATTTAAAATTACAATAATATCATTTTTAAAATGATATTTTTTTTCCTTTTAACCTCATTTATTAATGAAATTGTATACGCAGTCCTCTACTCAGATTATAAATAAAAGAAAATATTACAACCAATCAAATCAGTATAATACATAAAAAGAAATATATGTAAAAATGATTACACAAAAATTTTTTCGTACTTTCCCGTATAGTTTGGGATTGTGCTCATCACCCTCTCAAAGAAAGGACAGTAGCATTAATTCAAAATTTCATAGAAGTGGGTATATATAGGGGTATTAATATTTATTATCTTCCAACCACATAATGCGTGCATCACATGATGCTTGATTCATGAGGGATGCTTGACTCATGAGGGTCTAGATCATGATGCCGATCATGATGCGATGCTGGGATGGAATAATCGACCGAAAATATATACAGGCGAAAAAAATTAAAAAATTCCAAACATATATATTGCAAATAGAATTTCTCCTTTAAAAACATTAACGGAACAGTAGTTTGCAAGTATAATTTGATTTGCAAAAAAAATTAAAATTAAATTTTATCATGTCAATATTACGAAAGACTGACTAATTACTTCCTTAATATATATATATATATATATATATATATATATATATATATACACACACACACGTACAATCAGGCTGATAAGAGAAATTTTATTAGCAGTCTTTAAATGGAGATTGCATGTGCAAGTCTTTTTTTAAATAGAAACAAATATCATTTTGATAAAGATATTATTGTAATTTTAAAAAAATTTAAAGACAAAATTAACTAGACTTGCAATGTAATCTCTAAATGGAGACTATACCTAGCATTGCTCGATTTAAAGAGATAATAATGCACCTACAACTTTTTATAAGTATTTTATAATTAACTTTAATTCAATTAATATGATTGTACCACTACCCTTCATATTAGGTAAAGTTATAAAATAATTGTGAACTAAATTTAGATTTATCATTTTCCATTAATTCAAATATCCCGCTTTCACTAGTAGCTAGTAATGCCGCTAATTGATTGGTCGAAGCCATCTAGGAGAAGGTTAGGCAAATTAAGCAATATACATCAACCTGCTTAATTGCTTTGAGATACTCGCTCGAGGATATATTATTATTATTATTATTATTTTAAAACGACAATTGTAAGAAAATTATATCTGTTTTGCTTTTAGTTTATTTAAATATATATTATTCATAAAGTATTGCGTACGTGAAATGTCCAATATTATATTTTGGAGTGACTTGGGAAAAGTCTTTCAGAGAATTAATTCTACAACTACCATGCCCATGTACATGAGATCATATATATATATATATATTAAAACCATTGTTGCATGCTTTTGTAGGAATTTTGATAATTGTGGGGAATGCCTTCGATTGGTTCATTTTGTTGTCTAGTCAGTGCATGCAAGTTGGTTGAAACAGCTTACAGTAACTCATCGACGCATCAACACTGAAATATATGGTTATATAGATCAATCATGACAACCTGGTCTGAGTCAATTAATTAACTAGATACTCAAATTGTAAATTATTTATAACACAAAATATAGTGGTCAATTAAGTGGATCAAACCTCTTGGAATAATTAGGCTTCGTTTGGAAGTTGAGTTCATCTCAACTCATTTCAACTCATAATTACAACTTTTTCAAATATTAACATAAAATATAATAAACAATTCAACTTTTTCACTTCAACTCAACTCAACATCCAAATTCACCCTTAGTCATTCGAAACTTAATATAGATAGGAATTATAGTTCCGTAGCAGGTTTTTTCGGATGTTTTATAAAAGCTCTACTTCAGTGCTATCTTTTGGCACGAGCATAATTCGATTTTGTGTTGAAATACAAGGTAGGCAGCACCAAACGGGTCGCGGACGCATTGAGCAGGAAGGGGTACTTAAATAACCATAATCTCATTGTTTCAATACGCTATGTAACGAACGTACGTAGTAAAGATAAGCATGACAACGTCCGGACTCCGGACTCCTGCACCATGCAAATTACACCGGATAAATTTGAGATATAATATAAAATATAAAATTTTTATCTAGTCTGATCTTATTATTATATTTTTTTAAATTTTTATATAAAATATAATAAACAATTTAATTTTTTTTAAATTTTAATATAATTTTTTTAAATTTTTAAATAATAATAATATTAAAATATAATACTTTAAACTTTAAAATAAAACATAAAATTTTTATTAAATCTTTCAAACCTGCCATAATGCTCCTTTATTGCGTGGTTACCGTTCTGCATGCATGACGTCGACGTGCTTTTAACCCTGGCGCGTCTAATCCGTAACATGACCGCCCAGCTTGCAGATCATGACATGGTTGACCTTTGTAGTACCCTCTTGGTCTTGAAGGTCTTCTTCCTCTTCTGTTTGCTTCTCTTTCTTTCGTGCTTAATTATTGCCATCACATGGCCTGAATTACGTTTGGGAAACGTAACCCACCCAACCATCGTAATTAAGAATGGCCCGGGGACTATTAAAGTTTGTAAATTGAGCTTAATTATTTATTACAAAAATTTTTCATTATCTTTTTATTCAGCATTTTCTCATTATTTGGCGTGTCTCAACATGATTAAGCTGTTTCGTAAGTTTACAATTATGAATCTAAATGTAGCGCTCTTCTATTATATATTAATAAATTAAATATAGTGGAAATTGGAAGAAAAATTATTATAAGGAAAAGAATATGAAATGACACTGTAAAAATTAAAGTTCCTTGCCACACCAAAAAAACAAAAAAAAGAAAAGAAAAGATCAAAAACAAAGTCATACTTCTGTACATAGAGATACATAGAAAAAGGTCATATCCTTGATTGGCTTTAGCTTCGTCTCTCTCTGAGTCATATTGAATAATAATGTGGAGGACACATGTACTACACATGCCTGATTCTTCACATTGCATGAGAATTAGCACTAGTCTCAAGAGATATTGGGAGATAGTAATCATACAACTAGGACAAAAGGAAGGAAAATCTATGTGACCATATCGTCTCCTTCCTTTTAACAACTACGAGATCACCCTAATTAAGGACGCCTTTGGCATCCAAGGGTCGCGGACTGACCATGATAGACTTTGGGTCAACCCTAAACATCGAAACAACCAATAATTAAATGTATATAAATGACAAAAATTCCTTGTTATAGCCAGCTAGCTGCTTGTTGAATTTTCTCCTACATAAATAAGTCATGAGTACTTTTATAACATAGAGGAGGCTACCGAAGGAGTCACCGAATAGGCAAAAACATTTTTGCCTCCTTTTTTTTTTTTTTTTTTTTCCTTTTTCATATATTTTTTAAAATTTACTAAAAATTTTCAAAAAAAATAAAAATCATAAATTTATTAAAAAATATTTACTTAGCTTTAAAGTAAAAAACATAAAAATAAAAGACTGAGGTTGCGTTTGGATGTTGAAGTGAGTTGAGTTGAGTTGAGTTGAGATAATAAAATATTGTTAGAATATTATTTATTATTATTATTATTATTTTGGGATTTGAAAAAGTTGAATTGTTTATTATATTTTGTGTTGGGATTTAAAAAAGTTGTAATGATAAGTTGAGATGAGTTGAGAGAAGTTGTGATTCCAAACGAAGCCTGAGAATCGGTGGCCACCATCGGTGACTAGCTACCATATGTGGGATAAGCATTTCCCTAACATAGACTTGTAGAGGTGGCCGGCGGCTTGACTTGGCCACAACCTAGTGGCTAGCTTGATTTTGTTTTTCAAAAATATAAAAATTATTTTTTAATTTTAAAATGTATTTCTTATTCCATATTTCTAGTATTAAATCGAGGCATAGAGTATAGAGAAATGAATATTGCAAGAGATTTTAATGGAAACTTTAACACTCAAATTTTATTTATTCGTCTAAGGCATTATTTACAAGACTATGATAAGTCAATAGTTCTATCTAAGGAAATATACAAATATTATGACTAGGATAATTACCAGTTACAGAGTATCAATTTACAGAAGCATATGGCATGATTTCTGGTTGGGCTTCAATTTACACAGAATATTCATAGAGATATTAGCCACTATTCCTGTTGTGTGTCAACTTTCCTAATATGCCCTTGCAAGATTGAGCTTCTATTGGCAAGACCAATATTGTTTCTTAGGAATTTTGTACCCTGTATTGATAATGGCTTTGTCATTAAGTCTACCAGTTGATCTTGAGTGTGTACATGACGGACATTGAGAGTTCCCTTTTGAACTAAGTCACGCACGAAGTGTAGATCGATTTGAATATGCTTCATCTGTGAGTGTTGAATTGGATTAAAACTTAAATGAGTTGCTCTAAGGTTATCACAAAGAAGAGAAGGTGGCGTGCTGAGTGGGAAGCCAAGTTCGTGGAAGACAGCAAGAAGCCACATAGTTTCAGACGCTACATTGGCAAGAGATCGATATTCAGCTTCCGTAGATGAGTGAGCAACAGCTCATTGTTTTTTTGAACTCCAGGAGATTGGATTGGAGCTGAGAAATGTAATATATGCTGATGTTGATGTCCGATCATCAATGTTTCTAGCCCAATCGGCATCATTGTATGTTGTCAAATAGGGAGCTACAAAATTTCTGATTTGAATGCCGTGAAATATTGTGTGTTTAACATACTGTAGAAGCCTCTATGTTGTTGTCCAATGAGTTATAGTTGGCTTGTGCATGAACTGAGACAGTTTGTTGACCGCAAAGGGAATGTCTGGATGCGTCAAAGAGAGATACTACAGACTGCCAATGATACGCCGATACTCAGTACTATCAATTGTAGCAGTGCCATCCACCAAATGAAGTGGTGTACTAGTTAACAGTGGTGTTGAAGCATCCTTTGCACCAATCATGTTTGTATTTTCCAGAATATCACGAACATATTTATGTTGTGATAGAAATAAACCTGCACTAGCTGGAATTACTTCCACTCCTAGAAAGAAATGGGGAGAACCCATGTCGTTCAAAGAAAATTGATCACCAAGTTTCTGAATCATTGTTGAAGCGTCACTGGTCACGGGGTGGCCTATTTGGCGAGCGTGATTGGCCCTGAGGCTGTGAAGGCCCATTGGCCTTATGAGAGCCTTTCGGTTGTTGAGTGCCCGGGAAACCAGACTTTCTGGTTGTGAAATTCGCAGCAGTAACAAGCTGCAGGGTAGCAGCTTCCATCCTCCTCAAGTAGATCTCGTGCCCAACAAGGAAGTCATGGAGCTCTTCAAAGGCAATGAATTTTTCTCTTGCCCGAATAGGTGCGACAATTTCTCAGAAGTCAGGACCCAAGCTGTTGAGGACATATAGGGTTGGGTCATCTTCAGAGATTGGGTGGTCAATGAGGGCTATCTCATCAGCCAAGGCTTTAACCACATGGAGGTAATCTGGAACCGTCTGATTCCCACGCTGGATCAAGGTCAATTCTTCCTTGAGTTACATTGCCCTTGTATGTGATCTACTAGCATACATATTTGTTAATTTTTCCATGCCTCATGAGAGGTTTTGGCTGTGGCAATGAGTGGGGTAATAGATGTGGATGTGGAGGCAAGGATAGCACTGAGGATTAGCTTATCTTGCCTAAGCCAGTGATGTTTTTGGATGGAGTTCCATCGGAAGAGGGGCATTGAGAAATACCATTGACATAATCCATGAGATCATAGCCAATTAGAAGTGCTTCAAATTGGGCATGCCATTGTGGAAAGGTTGAGGGTGTGAGTTTCTCATTGATTTGAGCTGTAATGTTGAAAACAACAAGTGGAGTTTTGGTGGAAGAGGGCTGCTAAGTGTTTGGGTTTGCGGAAGACATTTCTAGGATCGAAATCTCATTAGAGGAATGGTCTCCTGATACCATATAGAGAAATGAATATTGGAAGAGATTTTTTTATTATTATTAGAAATCTGGAAATTCATTAATAAAAAGAGTTTACGGACATTTGTCAAGCCAAATAGCTTGAGAAATAAAGTCTGGATAACACTCATTCCACATTGAGATATCCTCAACGTTCCAAGCATATCGGGCAAGAAAATGAGCAACCCGATTACCTTCTCTATTGACATGTTGAAACTTGCACTCAACAAACACTCTTAGCAACTTTCGTATTTCACTCAATAATGGATCCACCATTGCATCAGAAGGAATTTCATTGTTGATCAAAACTTTGATAGCCATCAAGCAATTTGATTCCACAATGAAACTGTGAATTCCCATACTAGCACACATCTGTAAGGCATGGAAAATAGCCAGTGATTCTATATCTTCATCATTAATCAATTCCAATTCTACCTTACTTCCTGCCATAATCACCTTGCCAACATTATCTCTAAACACCACACCCAACCCTGCTTTATGAAGTTCAACAAAAACAACACCATCCACATTAAGTTTCAACCAACCCGATGGTGGGGGCTTCCAATCTTAGTACTCTCGAGCTTTCCTCTTGGGCAACTATTTCAGATCAGTATAAGATTGCATCACAGACAGTGGATGATCTATTACATGTTGAACTGCAATAAATTTCTGATCATGAACCATTTGATTTCTTCTCCACCAAAATCCCCACACATTAGCAAAGAAACTAGCTAGCTCCTCCTCCTGTCCCTGATTTAAAATTGCCAAGGCTACTTGCAGTACTGGTAAGTTAACTCCTAGCTGTTGAATGAGAGGAATATATGAAAACCAGCTTGAATAAATATTAGGATAGTATAATAAAGCATGAGCTATGTCCTCGGTTTGTTGATTGCAAAAATAGCAGGATCCTTCGATATTGACATGCTTTTTAAGAAGATTATGTTGGGAAGGAAGAATCTCCTTGCATGCCCTCCAAGCAAAGACCTTTATCTTATTAGGAACTCTCATTTTCCACAAGGCCTTCCACAAAGATTTTTGTTGGCATGATTTTCGGTTGGGCTTCAATTTACACAGAATACTCATAGAGATATTAGCCATTATTCCTTCTGTGTGTCAACTTTCCTAATATAGAGCACTTTTGTTTAGAGTTTTTTTATTTACTTCCTCCTATATATAGCATACTAAAACAGTTAGGCCACTTTTTCTGCTTTCAGGTAGCCCAAAAGATAAAGATAATTAACAACATGTAATGCCCTTATTCTCTCTAGTACCTTTCGATACTCACTGTGTAGTTTTTAAATGTAGTTATCAAAAAAAAAAAAAAAAAAAATGGTAGTATTCATCTTTTTAGTTGCTAAGGTAAAACTCAACCATTTGAGAACTCAGCGATAGAAGTATTCTGAACAAATTCAAAATCAAACGGTACATGAATCTCACAACTTCAATAATTATTTTTGGCATTACCTATCCAATTGTTATTAGACCTTTCATTTGTTTTACAAACACATGTCTACATGGATCCCTCTCACATGAAGAGTGCCTGTGAATTGATCATGTGCGGGGTTCGTGTTATAAATCGAGATCTTAGTTTTCAACTCACACAAAATTGATTAATGAAATTCAAGAAACTTATAATTAGGTACCTCTATCAATTTCTCGCTAGAAAATTAATATAGGACCATGTGTCAGCCTTTGATTGCCTGATATATATATATATATATATATGGCATCAATATCCACACAAGCCAATTAAAGGTTGAAACGTGGCATACTAATGTCACGTGTCAATCCTGCTGTTAATTATCTAGCGAGAAATTGATAGAGCAACTTAATTATGAGTTTCTTAAAATTCACGAAGCAATTTTATGAGAGTTGAAAAATCAGATCTCGAATTAGAAAAACGTGTAATTTTCAAATGGTTCAATATTTATTTTTTAAGGTGCCAAAGCTGAACCATTTGAGAACTCGGAGATAGAAGCATTACGAAAAAGTCCAAAATCAAATGGTACATGAATTTTTTAATACAATTTAAATAATTATTTTTGGCATTACCGATTCAGTTGTTATTAGATCCTTAATTTCTTTTATGAAAATGATTAAGAAGCATGTACTTTCGCGGGTCTACACGGATGCCTCTAACATGAATGGTGCCCACAAATTGTTCATGTGAGGGATCCCTGTAAAAGTACATGTGCCCCTATTAATCATGTTAATATGTTATCAATTTTTTACAGTTAAATGTAAAATCAGACATCAGTATTTGAATCTAAATCTATTTTTATCGTAAATAATCATTTTCGTCATAAATACTTATTTTTTTTACAGTGCTGACGTTCGATTGCCCTATCTAGCGTCTGAATGGTATGCGAATGAAATTTAGCGACAATGCTGAGTCGACTCAGCCTTTGAAATCCATGGAATCTTTCTCAACAAAGTAATACAAAAAGACTTAAATAAACATTCCTACAATGGATTTAAGCAAATCTACGGTAAGTATTGATGGATAAATTACTTTTTCCAAATTTCAACAAATAATCCATCAAAAACCTAAATTTAAATGGTAAAATGGTTAGAAAAATAGCATACCAATGCTTAGAGAAAGAGGCTTCGACTGGGTATTGTCTGCATGCCGATTGAGTCGTATACATTGTCAAGGAACCAAAGGGTTACATTTTGTGAGTGGCTAGTGAAGATTAAATTACTAGACAGTTATGCCTCGAATTTAACAAAGTGCGTGAGAACAAATGATTGGAAAATAACTGGATTAAAAAGTCATGATTTTCATGTCTTCTTACAGTGTATCTTGCCTATTGGTATCCGTGGGTACTTGACGAGAGACGTGTGCGTGGCTTCGACTGAGTTGGGTGCATTTTTTAAAGACTTATGTGCCATGATGTTGAATGTAGAAGCTTTGGATTGAATGAAACGAGAAATTGCCATAATATTGTGTAAGCTAGAAAGTATTTACCTACTGTAATTATTCGACGTCATGGTTCACCTAACCGTTCATTTGTCACGTGAGGCTCGACTTGCAGGACCAGTTCAATATAGATGGATGTATCCCATTGAACAATTTCTTAGAAAGTTGAAACGTACAGTGGGTAACAAGGCCCGTCCAGAAGGATCAATTGCAGAAGCATATATTGACGCTGATTGGCATACCAAATATTCCCACAAAAACTTTGACGTTGACTGAGCAAGACAACGGAATGTGTTTTCCCAACAAGTACGTCTAATTGATGCAGTGCATGGTTATAACTTGTGTGGAAGAGAGTTCAAGAAAGCTCAGTGGTATGTGCTAAACAATTACCCTCAGATAGAGAACCACTTGAAGTAAGTTATAATTTTTTCTTAATTTAAATTCGCTCATTTACTTTAAAAAATTGTAAGAACAAAAAAAGATTTGTGGTAATCATCAATTTTACTGATCATATTAACGTGCTTAAGGAATTGGAGTAAATGATATAAACCATAAACATGCAGAGGAGTTCCCGAGATGGTTTGAGGAACGAGTAATGACATTACATATGCTTTACTCAATAACCAATGAAAAAATATTGATTTATATTTTGATATAATATATGCTTTACTCAATATGTAGGTTGTATAAATGCACGCGAATAATCCAAATGATATATTGGATGAACTGTATGCATTGAGGAGTGGCCCATCGAGACGCGCTGCTCGATATTCTACATGTATTTCCCAGGAAAGTAGGTATCACACAATGGATCAAGACTGTTATAGGAAAACCCAAAATAGTGGTGTCCTAGTCAAAGGAAGTCATGATGGAGAAAACATTAATTTCTATGAGATTATTGTCGATATAATTTGAATGAAATATTTGGGAGAGTTTGCGGTGTATCTGTTTAAATGTGATTAATGAGATTTAAGCAATCCTCGAACTGGAGTCCATGATAATGAATATTTTTTTAGTGTTAATACATCAAAAAAATGGTATGAAGATGATCATTTTATTTTGGCTTCTCAAGCATCTTAAGTATTCTACTTTGATGACCTAGAGTTAGGAAATCAATGGCGAGTAGTACAAAAATATTCTTCAAGAAATATATATGATGTTATCCCTCAGGTGGAAGGACAAGATTAAGAAGAAAATGACCCATCTACTCAAGAAGCATACTAAGAGAGTCAACCCGCCTTAAATTTGTTTATGAATTTGAACCAGTATGAGATGATACCATTAAATAGAGAAGATATTGAGGCTGAAATTGTTGATGCGACAATTGAGAAAAATGTTGAATCATCTGAAATATCTACAGATGATGAGAGCGAATTGTCAAATGAAACTGATACAGATTATGATTGACCAATTATGTGTTAACATTACACTTAATGACAAATATTTTACTTATTGAATGTGTCAGTAGTTTGAAATTATGCCACCAAAGAGGAAGGAAGTTCGCAATCCATCTCCACATGTTCCTAGCTCTCTTTTAGACTCACTATTAGAGACTGACTCTACAGAACAAGGTAAAAATCTAATATTTATAAAAGTTATTAATTAAGGTTATATAATAGACATATAATAGAGATTGATTACAATGTTATATTTTATAGAGTCTACAGTACAATCTCGTCAAGGTCGTGGCACTACTAGAGGTGTGACGTTGGAAAAATATCGTAAGGTGGGTAAGATCAAGGTTAACATTCCTGATGAACATACTAGAGGTGTAGGACAACCAGTAGCTTGGCTTGCATCGCATGTGGGTGCTCTTACACGAAGTTATGCACCTTTGGCGACGATTTCATAGAAGAAAGTCCCTCAATATGTTAAAAAGCTTACCAAGAAGCATTGTTTGGTAATGTTTAAAACATTGATTTAATATAATAAATTTCTATATTTTACTTAAATTTAGAATATTAAAATGATAATATATTTGTGACTATTTTTTTAAAGGATGATTTTGAATTAAATTTTGATCGGAGAGAGGAGCATAAGACTGTGGAAGAACTTATGGGTTCCGCAAATATAAGGCGAGGTGTCATGAGCATTATAATAACTTTGAGAACAAGGAAGATGCACGCCAACATCCCATTTAGGATGTCCGACCTTCTGAGTGGGAAAAACTTTGTGACATGTTTGAGAATCCATCATATTAAGTATAATTATATTTAATTATTTTACTTGACCTATTTGTCATTTCGCTTCCTAATATTTTCAATTTTTTTGCAATAGTGGAGTTCTATAAACAAAACAAATAGATCAAAATTGAACATTAATCATCATGCAGACTCAAGATCTTTCCATCATCTCTCTAAGAAATTGGTATTGCTATTTTTTTTATTGGATATAGTTAATTATTTGGATGAATCATATTGACTTTATATCTTAACACATATTTATTGTAGCAAGATTCAGATACCAATTATGATCTGAAAAAATTATATACTGCATCGCACACTAATCGTAATGGAGAGTAGACTCATCCTAATGCCCATGAAAAATATGTAAGTATTATAACCTGTTTTAATTAAATATATTAGATATTTGTGACGATATTAATTCTTTATCTTATATATGTCTAGGATAAAATGGTTGCCATACGTGTTAAATCTGTATCAGATCAAAATTTCTCCACAAGTGATATTGATATTTTTACACAAGTCCTGGGTCAACATTCAGGATATTTGAGGTATTTGGGTCGCTGCGTAAAGCCTTCTTCCTCTTCCTCTTCTTCCGGGTTTGCCTCTATGACTTTTATAACACTAGAGAATGCGAATTCCAGAATCAAAGAATTGACTGCAAGATAGTTTGAGTTAGAGGCTTAATTGGCAAAACAAGAAGATATGGAGATGCACATCAAACAACATGAAGAACAACAAGAAGAGTTCAAAAGATAGATACAACTCCAAATGCATCAGCTTTTGCAATAGTACAAACCTCCAAGCAACTGATGGTTTTTTACATATAGATTTTGGGATTATCTATTTATGTACGAACAATTCCAGTCTCACGGTTATTTATTTAGTTTGCACTTATTATAAAATTTTTGTGAGTATTAAACAGTTTCTAATGTATTTTTTCAAATATTATGAATGTCTATTTGGATTTTTATTATTGAGTTTAAATAAAATAGTTATCGTTTGAACGACCACATAACATTCGAACACAATTTATTAAGGCTTCGTTTAGAACCTAAAATAATCTCAACTCATTATTACAAATTTTTCAAATTCCAATATAAAATATAATAAACAATTCAACTTTTTCAAATTCTAAAATAATAATAATAAACAATAATATTCTAACAATATTTTACCATTTAAACTCAACTCAGTTCAACATCCAAACGCACCCTAAGTCGTTCGAGCAATCACATAACGTTCGAATGCCATTTATTTTTGTAATGTTTGAACATAACTTTTCCCATTCGAAAGCTTATACAGTTCGATCTGTCCCTTTAATGTTCGAACGGAAAGCTAAGTTTATGCCGTTCGAACGGGTGTAAAATTTATTTTTGTTCTAACGTATTTTGCAATCGTTCAAACAAATTAATCCAGCTCGAACGTAAAATTGTAACCGTTTAAACGATATTCTGAGACGAATTTCAATCGTGACGGATATTTTTTGGGACGAAATAGTGATTTTCATTCCAAAATATCTTTTGAGACAGTGTTGTTGGAACAAGCTCGGGATGAATTTTTTTCATCCCAAAAAATATTTTAAGACTAAATGACTATAATTTGGGATGAAAAATTTCATCCCTAAAGAGCGTTTCTCTTGTAGTGTCTAGTCCGCGCATGCATGGGTGGTCCCTATATACAGCTTGGTTGAAACTACAACTCATGACGCGTCATCACTGACTATATATGATGATATAGATCGATCATGACAACCTGATCTGAGTCAATTAATTAACTAAAATACTCACAGAAACTAGATACTCAAATTGTAAGTTATTTATAACACAAAATATATTGATCAATTAAGTGGATCAAACCTCTTGGAATTAGTCATTGGGAACTTAATATCGATGGGAGGTTTTTATTAGTACATTCGATCAGTTTTTTAAGAGTTTGGTTTTTACATTTTTGATAACCCTCAAATTATCTGCTATAAAACTTACTTCTCCGTCAGAAATAACACACTTTGTATTAATAAAAGTTAATCACAGTATGTTCTTTAAATAAACTACTTTTAACATATTAATCCACATGATTGATTTTGGATTAGATATATGCAGTAGAACTATAATATTGTCTATCCATTAATTAACCACATAGTGTGCATCACGTGGATGAGGCTGATCTAGATCATGATGTATTATTATAAATGATGTAGACTCATGTGGCCAATAAATTAGTTAAGCCTTGACTTGCATACGATGGAGCAATCGAAGAGTGCCTTTCCATAATATTGTAAATGATACGCATGCGAGTGCTGCTGTTCTGTGAACATTTATATTTCAAACATTCATTTAGAATACTACGACGACGTTTTATCTACATGATAATATATGTCTATAGACACAAGATGATAAAAATAGGACAAGTCGTCATTGGATGGGCTAATCATGAAGGTTTATATCTAGCTAGCTAAGTTGGCAGGACAGATGGCAAGTTTTTTTTTCTTCAAAAGAAATGTCGATAAGGTTTGAAAGAAAATGTCAAAGCTGCATACTGTCAATTCTCGCCTCACGATAGCTAAAAATCTATGAATTATTAAGGCCCGATGTGTAAACTTGGATAATGAAATCACATCTCATTTTATTTCATTTTATATTATTTTTTATATCAATATTTAAATACATAAAATATAAATATTTTTTTATTTTTAATTTTTTTTAAATTATTAAAACTTTTTAAACTTACAAACAAAACACAAAAAATAATTCACTTTTCAAATTCTAAAATAAAAATAATATTAAAAATATATATTCCAAAAAGATTTTAACTTTATAATATTTTTATTCCATATTTACATATTTAATAAAATATTTAATTATTATTATTATATTAAACATAAAAGGGGGCTAAGTAAAATAAAAAAAAAATTAAAATAGTCAAGTGATAATTTTAAACAATAACATTAGAACGGTAACTCTAAGGTCCGATTTGAATACAAGAAGTGTTTTATCTCATCTCATGATTATAAATTTTCTAAATATCCACACAAAATATAATAAATCATTCAGTTTTCAAATCCTAAAATAATAATAATAATATTTTAACAATATTTAATTCAACTTTCAACTTTTATTTCAATTTATCTCATATCAACTCGTTATGGTACAGAGGCTACTCGGTTTGGATACACAAACCTATCTCATCTCATCTCATCAATACAACTTTCTCAAACTTCCACAACAATAATAATATTAACAATTCAATTTTTTCAAATCTCAAAAAAATAAAAATATTAAAAATTATACTATAACAATATTTTATTTAATTTTTAACAAAATATCTCATCTCATCTGAAATACGTAACCAAACGAGACCTAAGGAGCAATTTATGTGCGTTATTTTATATCAAGCTGCCCGTGTCGGACATTGCTAGCTTTTACAATACATTCGCATGTATAAATTTCACATTTTAGTTTTATTTATTTATTTTATATTTTTAAAATATCTTTAAATTTTTTTTAAAAAAAATAATATTAATACATTAAAATTATTTTTTTAATTATTAAATAAAAAATTAAATACATGAGCTATCAAAATAAAAAAACAAAAAAAATAAATATATAGAAATGGCAGCGATATGAGAAAATTTCAGAGATCAAAGCTGCGGCAATAATCCCAGATAGGTAGAGATGGGTATTTGACTCACAGCTGCGGCACATGACATGCACAACGCTCATGATGATCACTAGTCTAGTCCACCCTCCCAAGTCAACGTTGCCTTCGGTATATATATAACATATACATATAGTTATCAGCATATCGGAAACTCTAATCTCGAGCCTTTTTACAGAAAGCAGGAGAAGCAATTTGCAGCAGGCGATTTATCCCGAATTATTAAGCAAGTAAGTCCATTGCCCTTCGCTTGTTAATTAACCTTTCTTCTTTTCTGCTTTCTTTTGTGATTTTCTTCCTCTAACATACATACTAAAACATTTGGCCGGTTTTTTCTGTTCTGCAAAGCCTAATGAAAGAAAACACTAGTTATAAGATCAATCGGTATATACATGCATGGATTTTACCGTTTCGATAGTTATTTTTGGCATTACCGTTCCAATAGTTTACTGGTATTAATTAATTATTAGTATATTTTAGTATTCTTCTGACTTCTGAGTGTCTGAGTAGATCTATTTTTTTTTTTAAAAAAAAAATAGCAACTAATATGTAAGAGCTTCACCTAAATTACCCGGCTGATCCCAATATCAATATTAGAATTATCATTCTCCTTTTACCAGAGTTAAATTCCCACAACTCAATTCATCAGCTTCTTAATTTGTGATTACCCAATCTAGGTGCTTTTCCATGACGAACAAAGGAATTGCCTAGTATTTCCATTCAGTTCAGCTGTTTAATTTTCCCATTTTGAAAGCCAGAATAAAAAGATAAATAATATATAATTCCCTCATGAAAAATGGAACCTAAGCCACAGTACTAAAAATATCACTCGCCTATTCATGTATTGCATAATTGGCAAAATAAATGGAAAGGAAGAAAAAACGAGATAAATGGATGGATGATTTCTAGCTTAAGCACCTGATTGATTATATTATATTAGTGGAAAGGTTTGTCTTACAGACGTCATGTCGATATTTTTTAATGGAGACTTGTAATTTTTTTTTTTTAAAGAACCTCCACATATTATTAAAAAACCATCACTCAGACGGAAGAATCACCATAATTACATCAATGAAAGTCCCCAAACTATAGTGGTCAAGTGGATCAAACCTCTTGGAATTAGTCAGTGGGAACTCAAAATTGATGGAAGCTGGTCAGGTGGTTTTAGTACCACATGAAATCAGTTTTGTAAGAGTTTGGTTATAATATATTTTTTTTAACCCACATTCTTCTCTGCCACAAATAAGATACTATTAATAAAATTGAATCACAATCTGTTCTTTAAATTATAAGCTACTTTGAACGTACATAAACCACATTGGTTTTGAATTAAATACATGCAGTATATAATAATTGTCAATCCATTAACCAAGTGGATGAAGGTCTAGATCATGATGTATTATTATAAATGATGTAGACTCATGTGGCCGACCAATCGAAGAGTACCTTTCATAACATTGTAAATGATACGCATGATGCGAGAATAGTTGAATAGAAGAGAGAATAGTTTATAAGGGGGACCAGCCCGAACCATGAGTAATCTTCTTTCCTTAATTCGATCTTAGTTTGCTGCTAATTAATTAGCAAGTTGGGCGGCTTTAATTTCTCTGGTTGCGAAGGATCAATATATGATTAAGAATTAATTAACATCAGTGAGTTATCTACTAATTTTATTATTAAGACTGATCAATATACGGTATTTACACATTTTACGACTGTATGTAGCATTATTCTTGTACACAAAAGTAAAAATATTTTATTTATTTTTTCTCTTTCTTATATTTTGTCTCTCACAATAATTTCTCTCTTTTTGTACTTTTTTTCTAATAAATTATTAAATAATATAACATTTAAATTATGTAAAGAAAAAATAGATAAATTGATATTTGACATATTATACAATTCAGTATATAAAATTGAAAAAATGAATGTTGTCGATCTATTTTAAAAAAATTATACATAAATTATTGTGAGTGTTCTAATTTCATAAGATAATATTAACAATGATGCTCGTGAAGGTGATGGTACTGATGGGACAAGTCGGTCGTCCCTGGATGTGCTAATCTTGAATGTTATTGCTAGCTAGCTAGTTGGTAGAGAACATTGAGTTTAGTTGGTGCAGATCATTTAACTCACTCTGCATCTTTATGTTGTTTATCCTTTTAACTTTTTCGTGGTAGCAGAGAGAAACGAAGGAAACGATCAACTGGATCAGGAATTTGACCCAAAGTAAGTATCATTTATTAATTAGTTATAGCGTCGAGTTGAGTTATTATTACAACTACATACTCAGCTTTAATTTTAATTTATAACATACTCTGTATTTTTAAGACTTGATAAGATTAAGGGTCATGATTTTGTCTAAATTAATAGAAAATGGTTGTTCTGAAAATCTTTAATAATTCGAGGGGATCGTTGTGACTTTTCAAATTGATATTTATGAGAAAGCGATAGACAATTTGAGTTACGTAGTTGAAACTTACCTTGTGTTTTCTTGGAGCAGATCGAACTCACTCAGCATTTTTATGCTGTTTATCCTTTCAGCTTTTTGGTGATAGCAGCGCCGATTCAGAATTTAACCCAAAGTAAGTTTCATTACCTTCTTTTTCCATGATTAGATTATATCTAAATCATTTTTCTTTTTTAGTTTAAGAAATTAATAAGTTATTTTACATTTTCTAATTATAATCTTGAACAACTCAATTTGAGAATGGCAAAAAGAAGAAGGATATGCTTGTGATAAAATCTGAGATTTTGGCGAATAAACATCAAAATCTACTCATGTCAACGATCACTGTGGCTGTTGATGTTGTGTTTAAGAATCATTATTATATTCTAAGATGCATCATGTGGAAAAGCTTGGCTTGAAATGCAATAATATTATCGACAAACTATTAACTCATCTTTGGACAGATGCCTGCTGGTGGAGCTCATCATGCTCTCTCCATTGACAAAAGATTGGCCAGCCTCGGTAGTACTTCAATTGATCAAGAGTGTTGTGTATCTAAAGTGCACCGCCTTTTACGCCAGATAAATCACGCGGCATATGAACCTGATCTGCTTGCCATCGGTCCCTATCACCGTGGAAAGGATCACCTTAGTTTTATGGAAAAACACAAATTGAGATTTCTCCAACGAATGCTTGAAAGAACGAATGAGAACAGTGCAGAAAGATACATCACAGCCATGATAGAAAAGGAAGAAAGAGCTCGTAGATTCTATGCAGATCAATTCCCTGAATTATCCAAAGATGAGTTTGTAGAAATGATGCTACTTGATGGGTGTTTCATCATTGAGTTGTTCCGCATCCAGCGTGACGCAGTCTTCCAATACATTGAAAAGGATCCAAACTTCCATTCCGTTAAAAATGAACCAATCTTCCAAACAGCTTTGATCCTTAATGGCATAACGCGTGATCTACTGTTATTTGAAAATCAACTACCATTCTTCATTCTTACTGAATTGTTCGAGATGAGTGAGAGTTGCAACCAACAATATGATTATGCTCATTGTGAGAGCACAACCTCTGCAAATCAGAGCGAGAAGAACCAGACTGTACTACTTGGCAGCCAATCTAGAAAACCTAGCAAACACGTCATTGATTCTGACCAAAAACATGAAATTACTATTGATGAAAGCTCAATCTTCAAGGATGTGAATGAGAGGGTCCCGACTCGACTTCTTGATGGTGCCCTAGCTTTCTTTAGTTTCACTTTGGCATTATCATGTGAAATTAATGTCAATGGATCAAGTTATGCTTCAACTGCTGACATTAAGCATCTACTTGGTCTGATACATAAATCTATGAGTCCTCCACCTAAAGAGCCAGGAATACCTTATAACAAAAGGTCTCATAGGGGAATGTTCAAATTCAAAGAGACACATAAATCAAAGGATCTAGTTGGTCCAAATGAGAATGAAGACTGGAAGTCAATACCTTATGCCACAGACCTTCAAGATGCTGGAGTCAAATTCAAGGAAGCAGAGGAATTTAAGAATACGCTATTTGGTGATCAGCTAAAGATGGAAGAGTGGAAGTCAATATTAACAAATGTCATAGAGCTTCAAAAGGCTGGAGTCAAATTCAAGAAGGCAGAAACAGGTAACTTGTTTCACATAAAGTTTCACATATGATTCTCAATTCGATCATAGTTTGCTGCTAATTAGCAAGTTGGGCGGCTTTCTCTGGTTGCAAAGGATCAATATATGATTAAAAATTAATTAACATCAGTGAGTTATCTACTAATTTTATCATTAAGACTGATCATGCATGGCTGTAAAACTCGTCCTTGAAGGTTGTTAACTAATTATCTAAGAGCACTGTTAATGGGTTTTGTAAAATTCATTTATATGTAAAACTTGAGAAAAGTAGCTCAAAATTGCTTGATCATCTATTTTCAAATTTATTTTTTAATTTGCTATAGTGTTTAGCTACATACAACATGAACGGTAAATAAGAGAAATGATACTTGCAGTCGTGAGTGTGCAAGCGTTGTGTAGTCGTTTTGAAAAAAAAAAATAAATATGGGATCCAAATGAAAAGAAATTAATTTTTTAATAGTAGACCCCACTCTTTTTCAAAATGACTGCACGGCGTTTACGCATTCCATGACTGTATGTAGCATTACTCCTGTACACAAATGTAAAAATATTTTATTTATTTTTTTCTCTTTCTTGTACTTTGTCTCTCACAATAGTTTCTCTCTGCTTGTACTTTTTTTCTAATAAATTATTAAATAATATAACATTTAAATGATGTAAGGAAAAAATAGATAAACTGATATTTGACATATTATAAAATTCAGTATATAAAATTGAAAAAATGAATGTTGTCGATTTATTTTCAAAAAATGATACATAAATTATTGTGAGTGTTCTAATTTCTTAAGATAGTATTAATAATGATGCTCGTGATGGTGATGGTACTGATGGGACAAGTCGGTCGTCCCTAGATGTGCTAATCTTGAATGTTATTGTAACACTTCGTATTTTAATATATTTTTAATCGAAAGATTATTTGTTATTAATTTAAAAATTGATTTTTTTGTTTTAAATTTTCATATTTTAGAGGGTTTATTTTTATGATTTTTAATTTGTAAAAATTAAATTTGACACGTCTCCTTAATATTAATAATTATTATGTATTTAAATTTATCTTTAATTTAAATTAATTTATTGTTGAGTTTGATTATTTTATTTTCATTTAATCAATACGTTTGAATTATTTTATTTAACTTGCTGTTTTGAAATTATTTCCGTTGGATCATTTTTTGTGACTCAAAATTCAAAGATTAGACCTCATTTATTTCTCTCAATTTTTTTTTCTTTTTTTTTTTTCTTTTTCTCCTCATTTTCTTTCTCTTCTCTCTTTCCTTCCCGCGCGCGCACGTCTCTCCCCTCTCCCCCGTGCGTTTTCTTCCTCTTACCCAGCCCGCCGCCGCACGCCGCCGTGATCGACACCGCCCAGCCCATTCGCTCCCCCACCGGTCGGCGACACCACCCCTCCAATCTCAGCCCCTCTCGTGCCGCCGTTTGTTCCCACGCACGACGCAAGGCCACTGCACCTCTTGTGTTAGCGCGCCGCCGTTGCGCCACCTCCGGCCACCATTTCTTCACCACTTCATCCTCGACCTCCTTGCAACCCAATGGACCCAACCCCAGCTCCGATCCGTCACCGGTGAAACACATCCAACCCAATTTTCGATTTGGGTAATTTTGGTCTTCAACCACCCTTTGCGCCACCACCTACGGCCAACCACTACTACCACTAGCTTCACCAACATTCCTAAGTCCTACCCTAGCAATCTCAGGTCTTGATTTGTCCCCGTTTAAAAGTAGATTTTTGAGACCCACGGCCACAGTACATTTGGCACTGTTTTGTTGCTGTGTTGCTGCTTCTAGCACCTCTGTGATCTTTCAAAAATTATATTATAGCATTGTAAGTATTTTTCAAAGAACTCTTGTGATTTAAATGTATTTTTGCACTAACTCATTTCACTGTGATTTGGTTGATTATGCCGGACTGAGTCCGAGGAGTAGGGAGTCAATTGGATTGGATGATGGAATTGTTGGTGTGATTGGTTTATGCTATAAGATTTGTTGGCTGTTTCGGGTTTAAATATTGGTGTTTTGTGTTTGACGTGGGTTATGGTGAATATTGGTGATTTTAGAAAGTGATGATATATTTTGAGATTATGTAGATTTTAAATTTTGAGGAATTAAAATAGGTTATTTAAGAAGTTTAGGCTTAAATATTGAAATACGTTATTTATTGGAAACTTACAGAAATTACGTGATTATTTTTATAGGTGACAATTTATAGTCGATTCGACATTTTTTGAGGAAATTTTGGAAAGATAAAAAGTCCAGATAAGCAGGATTCCTATATTAGATTTGCATAAGAAGAAATGAACTGAGGTTGGTTTGTAAAACAATGTACATGTTGTTTTAAAAAGGAAAGGTGAAAAACAACCTCAGTATATGTTATGCATTCACTCATGAGATATGTATGAAAGATAAAAGAAATGTTTTTGATATGAATAGTATAAACATGAGCAATATTTGATATATTTCTGAAATATGCAAAAGAGCGAATATGATATCATTGAGACTTTTATGCATGTGATATGAAATGATTTGGATCTGTTTTTGATCAAATGGAAATGATATGAATATGTTTCACACGTGTTTTGATATGATATGGATATGATAAAATTTTGGCATACTTATCTATTCTGAATCTGATTCTGAATATGGTTCTGATACGATGATATTGGTTCACGTGATATAGTTGGTACCAACATGATATGATATGAGTGCACCCATTTTGGAAACAAAGTAGTCTTTTTTCGTGTTCTTTCCTGTGTGCACACTCGAGGCTCCGAGATTGAAAAATGGGAAATTCACCATATGACACTGCCTGGTTTGGCTATCGGGGATAGCACAACTCTACCACGGAGGTTAAACATGGTATATGATATGACACGATATGATATCATATGATAAGATGAAGATGTTTAGTTATGTTATGCCAAAGCACTTTTGAATATGAAACAGATCTTTAAATATGAATAGTTGATTTTGAGTATGAAAATATTGAAAAGTCGCTCTGATTTTTTGATAACATGTTTTTCTGAGATCTGCATATAAAAATAAAATGTTTTGTTTCTGCATACTGAACTTTTTGAAAATGCTCATGTTTACATACTAGTATATGTTCTCTGATTACTGAGTTGTTGATAACTCACCCCTTATCTCCATAATATTTTTAGATGATTTGAATGTTCTAATTGAGAATCAAGGATATGGAGCATTGGTGAGAGAAGTTAAGAATGATGGTTTAAGCATAGAAGGTTTATATGGTTATTGAGGATTTTTCATTCAGTAAATTTGTGCTCTGATGATGTGATTTGTTGGGAGGTTGATATTTATATTAAAACTTTGTATTATTTTAGAATAGTTGTTCTGGAGTAATTGATGTAAATAAATAGGTATTTTGTGCGATAGAAAAAAATTAGAATACGTACTATGTAGATGGGAAAATGATTTTTAAGTGACATGGGTTAACTCTCCGGATCCTCAGGGACGGGACGTTACAGTTATTGCTAGCTAGCTAGTTGGTAGAGAACATTGAGTTTAGTTGGTGCAGATCATTTAACTCACTCTGCATCTTTATGTTGTTTATCCTTTTAACTTTTTCGTGGTAGCAGAGAGAAACGAAGGAAACGATCAACTGGATCAGGAATTTGACCTAAAGTATCATTTATTAATTAGTTATAGCGTCGAGTTGAGTTATTATTACAACTACATACTCAGCTTTAATTTTAATTTATAACATACTCTGTATTTGTAAGACTTGATAAGATTAAGGGTCATGATTTTGTCTAAATTAATAGAAAATGGTTGTTTGTAAATCTTTAATAATTCGAGGGGATCGTTGTGACTTTTCAAATTGATATCTATGAGAAAGCGATGGACAATTTGAGTTACGTAGTTGAAACTTACGTTGTGTTTTCTTGGAGCAGATCGAACTCAGTCTGCATTGTTATGCTGTTTATCCTTT
Organism: Juglans regia; assembly: GCF_001411555.2. Classification (NCBI taxonomy): domain Eukaryota; kingdom Viridiplantae; phylum Streptophyta; class Magnoliopsida; order Fagales; family Juglandaceae; genus Juglans; species Juglans regia. Next base: position 18,978,254 of record NC_049907.1, on the reverse strand, counting down.
CAGCTTTTTGGTGATAGCAGCGCCGATTCAGAATTTAACCCAAAGTAAGTTTCATTACCTTCTTTTTCCTTGATTATATTATATCTAAATCACTTTTTTTTTTTTAGTTTAAGAAATTAATAAGTTATTTTACATTTTCTAATTATAATCTTGAACAACTCAAGTTGATAATGGCAAAAAGAAGAAGGATATGCTTGTGATAAAATTTGAGATTTTGGGGAATAAACATCAAAATCTACTCATGTCAACGATCACTGTGGCTGTTGATGTTGTGTTTAAGAATCTTTATTATATTCTAAGATGCATCATGTGGAAAAGCTTGGCTTGAAATGCAATAATATTATCGGCAAACTATTCTCTGATATTTATAGACTAGGACAGATGCCTGCTGGTGAAGCTCATCATGCTCTCTCCATTGACGAAAGATTGGCCAAGCCTCAGTAGTACTCCAATTGATCAAGAGTGTTGTGTATTTAAAGTGCACCGCAGTTTACGCCAGATAAATCCCGTGGCATATGAACCTGATCTGCTTGCCATCGGTCCTTATCACCGTGGAAAGGATCACCTTAGTTTTATGGAAAAGCACAAATTGATATTTCTCCAACGAATGCTTAAAAGAAGGAATGAGAACAGCGCAAAAAGATACATCACAGCCATGATAGAAAATGAAGAAAGAGCTCGTAGATTCTATGCAGATCAGTTCCCTGAATTATCCAAAGTTGAGTTTGTAGAAATGATGGGTGTTTCATCATTGATCGATATATTATTATTTTAATGCAAAAACTGTTCCGCATCCAGCGTGACGCACTCTTTGAAAATGATCCAACCTCCCAATCCGTTAAAAATGAACCAATCTTCCAAATCTTCCAAACAGATTGTGTTGGTATTTTTAACAAATAATATTTATTATTAACGTTTTATTTATAAGATCATTACCGTTGCTTGCTTCAGTTTTATTATTTTAATGCTTATTAAAATGACCATTGATTGGCTAGTACCGTTTTGATGATCTTTTTTGCCGTTCTCTTTGTAAAACGTCAACTTTTTGTCAATTTATTTTTTCATTGATTACATAGTTGCCGTTTATGAAGAACGTTGGCTTTGAAGGTTATTGAAGTGGGCTTTTAATTTGTTAAAGTTGGCCATTTATTTGTGGTTCTTTTCCCGTTTACGTCTTTGTACATCCTTCTTATATATATATATATATATATATATATATATATATGTAGTCTTAAGAAAAGGAGGTGGTGTGGAATATTTGACAAAAAATGTGATAAACAAAATATACTTGGTGAGTAAATATTTTTGAGAGATTTTCTAGATAAAAGAAAGGTATTCTTTGAGAGGAGCTTTGGGCTCAACCGCTTGTGCAAAGGTGGTTCGGGCTATACGACGATCAGTTGGGCTGTTGTATCCTGGAGGAGTCAAGTCAAGAAGATTTTTGCTGCACCGGTTAATTTGAGACTTTGTACACCGCAAAGGGCTTGAATCTCCTTAAAGAGAGTGATATTTCCGTGCCTCAGTCCAAACTGGCTTCGTTTTAATTTTAATTACATTGTAATTTTTATTATATTATTGTGTATTTCACCAACAATTTTAAGGAGATTCATTCATGGAGCTTACGACTGAAAAATCCACGGAAAGCATTGGAGATCTTAACAAGCCCTTCCGGTTCAAAGGAGCTTCTTTCAAGAGATGGAAGTGCAAGGTGCTCTTCTATCTAAGCCTTCTCAACGTCTCCTATGTTCTCACTACAAAGAATCCTAGCAAGATTACTACCGAGAACATGACTGAAGCACAAGTGAAAGTTCATGAAGAAAAGATTGAGAAATATATCAAAGATGAGTATAAATGTCGATGCTATCTTTTAAATTGTCTTGCTGATCAATTTTATGATTACTACAATACTACTTACACATCTGCGAAGAAAATTTGGAAAGCTTTACAGAGTAAATACGATACGGAAGAAGCCGGAGCGAAGAAATATGCAGCAAGTCGCTTCTTTTGATATCAAATGGTAGATGGAAAATCCGTTGCAAAGCAAGCACAAGATTTTCAAATGGTTGTAGCTGAAGTTCGATCCGAAGGTATCAAGATTGGAGATAATCTAATTGTTTGTGGCATCATCGACAAATTACCACCTTCGTGGAGAGAGTTTCAAAAGTCGATGCGCCATAAACAAAAGGAGACCTCTTTGGAGACATTAATCACACGTATTCGTGTAGAGGAGGAAGCAAGAGGCCAAGATGATTTGGTATTTCAAAATGGTAATGAGGATACCATGACAAAGGTAAATTTAATTTCTGAAAATGGTAGCTTGCCCAAAGGTCAAAATTCAAGAAATAGTTTTTGAAGCCGCAAAGAAAAGATTTCAAAAAATTTAGTAGACCTCACAAAAAAGATTTTCAAAACCAAAATGATAAGAACCAAGGACCCCCTTCACAAAATCAAGCATGTTTTGTCTGTGGCAAATTTGGGCACTTTGCTCGAATTTGTAAGTTTCGAAAGCGAGATAATGATCCTCAAGTTAATGTAACTGGGGAGCTGTTTGTAGCAATGATCACAGACATTAACATGGTTCAATTTGTTGAAGGGTGGTGGGCAGATTCTGGTGCCAATAGGCATGTCTGCTATGATAAAGATTGGTTCAAAAAATTTACTCCTTTTGAAGAAGAAAAGACTATAATGCTTGGTGATTCAAGTAAAACCGAAGTTCTTGGGAGTGGTGAGGTTGAGTTGAAATTCACCTCTGGACGTATATTGATGCTAAAAGATGTTCTCTATACACCGTCTATGAGGAAGAATTTGATGTCAGTCTTTTACTCAACAAAGCGGGCTTCAAACAAACTATGGAATCTGATCAATATGTTATTACAAAAAATGGAGTTTTTGTGGGCAAGGGCTATGCTTGTGATGGGATGTTTAAATTGAATATTGAGAATAAAGCATAGTATGTTTCTTTTATGTGCATTTTTTTTTGGCACACTTGCTTATGTACTTCTCAGATTTGGAATAAAAATTAGCTGTTTTTTTTTGAGTAAGATGTATTCTTTTATGAAAAGAAAATTTATTTTTAAAATCCAAAATTAGTGGGGGTTAAGTTTTTAGAAAATAATATTTGTTTTCAAAAGATTTTGCCCCAACGTTTTCTTCAGTTTTTTTTTTCTGAGCTTATGGGAGTAAAGCGGAATATTTTTAACTTTTTTTATATTAAATGTACGTTCATGTTTGTTCAGTGCTTTTAAGTTGAGCAGAATTTTTTCAAGTGATTTTATATTTACGTCGGTTGCCACTATTATTCGTTGCCGTTAGCTTTCTTTAAAACGTATATGGTATTAATCTTGGGTTTAATGCCATAACCAAAAGTTTTTAACGTTCAGATTCTAATATCAAGCCGTTTTAAAACTTTAAGTGCTTTATTGCATGTTTTGGCGCTGCCGTATTTTTTGTTAAGTCAACTATGGAGCTGAATTGCTTTGGCTTCATGGAGGAAGCAATTTTGTTGAGAGATTTATTCCTTTGAGCAAAAAATCAATTAATTTATTGTGGTAGTACTACTATAATTGATAGAGTACAAACCATTATTATAATGGTAAATCCAGATCATTTAGAAGATAAATACAGTACTGTGAGATTTCTTTACTGATGATGTTATTAATGTGGATCCACTATACAAAACTTTGACAAGAGAAATGATCTGAAATACATCGAGGGGAATGAGATTAAAACCCATAATTCAAGAGCCATGTATGAGGATACCCAACCCGGAGACCAGAGATCCTGAGAACTGGGTTCAATGGAAAAAACGAATCATATGATGGTCGTAAGAAATGCACTATTGTTTTTATTTCTCATTCCTATGATGTGAGTGCATTTATCCTGTAATGTTGTGGAGGATGGGTTTTTGAAATAAACTCTTAATAAAATTCTGTAGCTCTTATGAGTAGGGTGTAAGAATTACAGGAACACTCTTGACAGATTTCACCTATGTGAGTGTGAGAGTGGCGCCGCTCTCTATGAGATTTGGGTTTATTCTCAAATACACTCATGAAACCGGGATGAGCACAAGGCCGTAATGTGCTAGCTAATAAAGCTCATGTCAACACCTGGATTTTTATGTGTGAGTAATAATTATTTATTTCTCCTAAGCAGTCATAGTTCAAGTCTGAGACCACTACTGACTCTGGAGTAAATGTTGTTATTTCACTAACTGAGGGTTCAATGCAGAGCACACCTTCATGATGCATAATAATCCTTCTTTGTCTGGAAGTATCTCTTATATTATTATTTATATTATTTTTAAAAAATAGTGGGGGAATGTTGGTATTTTTAACAAATAATATTTGTTATTAAGGTTTTATTTATAAGATCATTACCGTTGCTTGCTTCAGTTTTATTATTTTAATGCTTATTAAAATGACCATTGATTGGCTAGTACCGTTATTACTCTTGATGATCTTTTTTGCCGTTCTCTTTGTAAAATGTCAACTTTTTGTCAATTTATTTTTTCATTGATTACATAGTTGCCGTTTATGAAGAACGTTGGCTTTGAAGGTTATTAAAGTGGGCTTTTAATTTGTTAAAGTTGGCCATTTATTTGTGGTTCTTTTCCCGTTTACGTCTTTGTACATCCTTCTTATATATATATATATATATATATATATATATATATGTAGTCTTAAGAAAAGGAGGTGGTGTGGAATATTTGACAAAAAATGTGATGAATCTGTAACTATGAGAAACTAAGCGATGAATCTGTAACGATGGAGTCTACCAACGCAATGTGCAGAAAAGAGGAGCTGTTGGATATATTGTTTCACCAATATGAATTTGGTCGCTTTGGCTTGCTTTGAACAACAGCCTCAATCCTTTCCATCACGGCTGGAGTCAGCAGAGGGATGACATCAATGGCTTTCATGTTCTCTTGAATCTACAGAGGGAAAACAGCTCTCATTAATTTGCTATATTGAAACTCAGTCCAACAATTTTTTTATGCTTTCTGGACTTTTCTTTTTAGAACCGAAGCTATACATGCATTTTCAGTAAAGCTTTTAATACATAATATTTTAAAGCAACCCAGTGCCACCTCTTTGGAAGGGACTTCTAAGTTTTAACACATAACTCTATCGACAGATTGGAATGAGAGTTGTAAGGAAATATGTATGAAAGGAAAGAAAAGTAAAATACCACATAAATAAACAGCAAAAGTACAGTGGAAAATTAACGATTAAGGGGTGTTTGGACATAGAGATAAGACACAATATAACGCCCCGGTCCCGCACGGGTCGAAGAGTTACTTCCTAGCACTTAAACTCACATTCCAACAATATAAAAAAAAGACTCCAAATTCCCAATATCATTTAGAAAATTCGATTCAATATAATTTCCTCAATATAACTGTAACGCCCCGGTCCCGCACGGGTCGGAGAGTTACTTCCTAGTACTTAAACTCACATTCTAACAATATAAAAAAAAGACTTCAAATTCCCAATATCATTTAGAAAATTTGATTCAATCTAATTTACTCAATATAACCAATTTTCCAAAATGCCAAGTCATCACAACATAATAAAATTTCTTAAAAAATTCGACAATACTCATAGAAAACTTCCTATACTTGAACCACTACACTTAAATTATCTCACCCAATGCCTCATAATCTTGATCCTCAGCTGAACCATCATAAATCTGAAAAATATTGTGGAGATAAGGGGGTGAATTATCAACAACTCAATAAGCAAAGAGCATATACTAGCATGTAAACATGAGCATTTATAACATTTGATAAGCAGAACAAAACATTTACTTTCAGAATGCAGAAACAAAACTTTTTACAAAAGCATTAGAGCGAAATTTCCAGAAAAATAAATTTATTCCAAAAAGAAAATCCGTTGGCATTTCCAAACTGAAACATTATAATTAAATCATCTCTTAACATCACATCGGGACAATACCATGTTTAACCCTCGTGGTAGGGTTATAAACCACCATTATACCCGTGGCTGGGCCATATTCCATGTTTCACCCCGTGGTAGGGTTATAAACCACCATTATACTCGTGGCTGGGCCTTAACAGAAACAGAACAGAACATTATCGGAACAGATCACATTCACAAACAGAATCAGAACTTCATGCCAAGGCTTTTCAGATGGCACATCATATCAAAACAAAGTACTGAAAAGCTTCAGATCATTTCACGTGTTCGAAATAAACAGATACCAAAACATCTTCGTTTATTCAAAGCAAAAACTTTTAGACTTTCATATTCGCTCTTTTTGTATAGTTCAAAAACATAATGCACAAAACTAGCTCATGTCTACACCAGTCATGACAGAAAATACTTTCTCTTATAGAATTTATGCATATGCAGAACAAACATCTGAGGTCGTTTTTAGATTTCTTTTCAAACAAACATGCATATTTTCAAAGTCAACCTCATTTCATTTCTTTTATGCAAAACTAGTATATGAACCCCGCTTACCTGGGCAACTTAGCTTTTCAGAAATTTCCTCAAAAATATCGAGTCGACTATAAATCGTCACCTATAAAAATAATCACACAATTTCCGTAAGTTTTCAATCAATCATGGATTTCGATATTTAATCCTAAACTTCTAAAATAACCTATTTTAATATCTCAAAACTTAAAACCCTCGTAATCCCAAAATATATCACCACTTCCTAAAAAAGTCACCAATATCCACTATGATCAACGTCAAACCCAAAACACCAATATTTAAATCCGAAACAGCCAACAAATTTCATAGCATAAACCAATCACACAAACAACTCCATCATCCAATCCAACCGACCCCTTACTCCTTGGACTTAGTCCGGCACAATCAACCAATTCACAGTAAATATGAGTTAGCACGAAAATACATTTAAATCTCAAAAGTTCTTTGAGAAAATACTTACAATGCTATAATATAACTTTTGAAAGATCACGGAGGTGCTAAAAGCGGCAACGTAGCAACAAAATAGTGCCAAATGCACTGTGGCCGTGGGTCTCAAAAACCCACTTTTGAACGGTGACAAACCAAGACCCGAGATTGCTAGGGTAGGGCTTAAGGATGTCGGTGAAGCTAGTGGTGGTGATGGTTGGTCTTGGGTGACGGCGTGGGCGGCGGTTGAAGGCCAAAAAGCACGAATCGGAGATGGAGATAGATGGGCTTCACCAGTGACAGATCGGAGCCAAGGATGGGTGCATTAGGTTGCTAGGAGGTCGATGATGAAGTGGTGAAGAGATGGTGGCTGATGGTGGCGCGACGGCAGCGCACGAGCACAAGGAACGCCGCGGCATAGTGTTGCGCGTGGGGGCAAACGATGACGCGAGAGGGGCTGAGATTCGAGGGAGGTGGTCACCGGAGGGTGGGGAAGGCCATTGGCTGGGCAGTGTTGCCGGACAAAGGCGCACGGCGGCGGGCTGGGGAGGAGACGCAACGCATGGGGAGAGAGGAAGAGAAGTCGCACGCGGGAGGAGCAGTTCCAGAAAAGGAAAGAAGAAAAGAAAAAAAAAAGAGAAAGAAAAAAAAAAAGAGAAAAAGAAAGTGGAAAAGAAAAATGAAGGGAAATAAATGAGGTCTAAAACTCACAACTTGGGTTACAAAATTCTAACGAAAAATTATTTCAACACAACAGTTTTAAATAAAATAAATTTAAACACAGTGACTAAGTAAAATAAAATAATTAAATCTAACAATACAATAATTTTAAAACCAACAAACTAATTTAAATTAAGAGAAATTTAAATGCATAACAATTATTAATATTAAGGAAACATGTCAAATTTAATTTTCACAAATTAATAAAAATCATAAAAAAATAAAACCCACTAAAATCTAAAAATTTAAAACAAGAGAATCAATTTTTAAATTAATAACAAATAATCATTCAATTAAAAAAATACGGGGTGTTACAATAACCAATTTTCCAGAATGCCAAGTCATTACAACATAATAAAATTTCTTAATAAGAAATGACAATACTCATAAAAAACTTCCTATGCTTGAACCACTACACTTAAAACATCTCACCCAATGCCTCATAATCTTGATCCTCAGCTGAACCATCATAATATCTGAAAAATATTGTAGAGATAAGGGGGTGAGTTATCAACAACTCAGTAGGCAGAGAGCATATACTAGCATGTAAACATAAGCATTTATAATATTTGATAAGCAGAACAAAACATTTACTTTCAGAAAGCAGAAACAAAATATTTTCTTTCCGAATGCATAAACAAAACTTTGTACAAAAACATCAGAGCGAAATTTTCAAAAAAACAAACTTATTACCGAAAAGAAAATTCTTTGGCATTTCCAAACTGAAACATTATAATTAAATCATCTTTTAGCATCACATCGGGACAATACCATGTTTAACCCCCGTGGTAGGGTCATAAACCACCATTATACCCATGGCTGGGCCATATTCCATGTTTCACCCCCGTGGTAGGGTTATAAACCACCGTTATACTCGTGGCTGGGCCATATTCCATGTTTCACCCTCGTGGTAGGGTTATAAACCACCATTATACCCGTGGCTGGGCCTTAACAGAAACAGAACAGATTTCATCGAAAATCCGATTACAATCATATACAGAATCAGAACTTCATGCCAAGGTTTTCAGATGACACATCATTTCAAAACAAAATATTGAAAAGGTTCAGATCATTTCACATGTTCGAGATAAACATAAACAAAATATTCTCATTTGTTCATAACAAAACTTCTAGATTTTCATATTCGCTCTTTTACATAGTTCAGAAACAAAGTGCACAAAACTTGCTCATGTCTACATCAGTCATGACAAAAAACACTTTCTCTTATATAGAATTTATGCATATGCAGAATAAACATCTGAGGTTGTTTTCAGATCATTTCTTTTCAAAACAAACATGCTTATTTTTCAAGGTCAACCTCATTTTATTTCTTTTATGCAAAGCTAGTATATGAACCCCGCTTACCTAGACAACTTAGCCTTTCAGAATTTTCCTCAAAAAATGTCGAGTCGAATATAAATCGTCACCTATACAAATAATCACATAATTTCCGTAAGTTTTCAATCAATCGTGGATTTCGATATTTAATCCTAAACTTCTAAAATAACCTATTTTAATATCTCAAAACTTAAAACCCTCGTAATCCCAAAATATATCATCACTTCCTAAAAATCTCCAATATATACCATGACCATCGTCAAACTTAAAACACCAATATTCAAACCCGAAACAGCCAACAAATTTCATAGCATAAACCAATCTCACACAAACAACTCCATCATGAAATCCAACCGACCCCCTTACTCCTCAAACTCAGTCCGGCACAACCAATAAATTCACAGTAAGGTTGTGTTTGGATGTTGAAATGAGTTGAGTTGAGTTGAGTTGAGATGATAAAATATTGTTAGAATATTATTTTTTAATATTATTATTATTTTGAGATTTGAAAAAATTGAATTGTTTATTATATTTTGTATTGGGATTTGAAAAAGTTGTAATGATGAGTTGAGATGAGTTGAGAGTATTTGAGGAACCAAACTAAATATGAATTAGCGCAGAAATACATTTAAATCTCAAAAGTTCTTTGGGAAAAATACTTACAATGCTATAATATAATTTTTAAAAGATCACGGAGGTGCTAGAAGCGGTAATGCAGCAACAAAACAGTGCGAAATGCACTGTGGCCGTGGGTCTCAGAAACCCACTTTTGAACGGTTGTAAACGAAGACCCGAGATTGATAGGGTAGGACCTAGGGATGTCGGTGAAGCTAGTGGTGGTGGTAGTTGGCCGTGGATGGCGGCGTGGGCGGCGGTTTAAGGCCAAAATGTTCAAATCGGAGATGTAGATAGATGGGGCTTCACCGGTGACAAATAGGAGCCAAGGATGGGTGCATTAGGTTGCTAAAAGGTCGACGATGATGTGGTGAGAAGATGGTGGCCGGAGGTGGTGCGACGGTGGCGCAGCGGCACAAGGAGTGCTGCGGCTTGGTGTGGTGTGTGGGGGCTAACGGCGGCGTGAGGAGGGCTGAAATTACAGGGAGGTGGTGCCGGTCGAAGGGGAGGTGAGAGGGAGGGGCAGTGTTGGTCACCGCCGACGCACGGCGGCGGGCTGGGGGAGAAGAGAAACGGACAGAGAGAGGGAGGGGGGTTTGCGGCGCGCGGGAAGCAGGAAAAAAAAAGAAAAAAAAAGAAAGGAAAAGAAGAAAAGAAGAAAAAGAAAAGAGGAAAGAGAAACTGTAGGGAAAGAAATAAGGTCCAATCCCCACATCTTGGGTCACAAAAATGATCCAATAGAAACGATTTTAAAACAGCAAGTAAAATAAAATAATTCAAACGTAATGATTAAAATAAAAGTAAATAATTAAACCCAACAATAAGTTAATTTAATATGAAAAACAAATTAAATGTATTACAATAATCAATTATAAGAAAGCACTTCAGAATAATTTTCACAAAATTAAAATCATAAAAATAAAACCACTAAAAATCCAACCAATTTTAAAATAAGAGAATAAAATTTTAAATTAATAACAAATAATCTTTCAATTAAAAATACACTAAAATACGGGGTGTTACACACAAAATTCTAAAAATTCTCAAAACTTATTATAATTTCATTTCCAAACATCACTCAAACACAAAACACTTTTTAATTTCAAATATTTAACTTTTTTCATCTAATAATTACCCAAACATAAAAACCAATACAATTTTTACAAACTTTAAAACAAAACAAAAATATCAATAGAATTTTTACGAACTTCAAAACAAAAATCATATTAAAAATCATATTGTTTTTTAACTTTGTAATATTTTAATTCAACTTTTTTCTCTCTCCTTTCCCAAAGTCCACTTAAACCATTTCACTACTATTTACAGAATTCTAGGATACTCCAAATGTCCAAACGAGCTCTAAACCGAGGAGAAATTTTGGAGGCAAACCACAGTGGAAGGTCTTCCACAGAAGACACACAAAGCCCTTTTCAAAATGCACTGAGTGTAATATAAAAGTAAAGGAAATCCCCAATTAGAGAGCTATCGCAACATGCACCAAGCATGAAAACAAATTGGACACCTTGGAGCACAATATAGTAACATCATGATTTACTAGTCTTCTTTAATAAATTTGAATGATAAGCGTTCATGTCGGATCTATGGGTAATACCATAGAGGGTGATCAATAGGTCAAAATGACCAATTATACCTATTTAGAACTATTATGATGTTGCTTTTGATATAACTCTTACTGTTCCATCTATCAAACATATGGATATACTGTGTGCGAACAAAAGTGACAACTTTGGTAATCATTTCATATCAATACACACAGAATATGATGATCAGCTATATATGAACCAATCACACACAAACTACAAAGCTTTTGCTAACGAGAAAAACCCAAAATGGGAGAAATGCCTTGGGTACTTTATCTAGTCAACATGGAATTCACTATGAAGAAAATAAGTATTAAAATGAGTAATGCTATATATAGTCTCCTAAGGTGTGCAAGTTCTATGCACTCCCTTAAAAGTGGTGTACACCATGAAAAGTAGATTTCTTCATATGGATCCCAAGTTTGCATATTTTTTCAAAAGAAGTGCATGAGGCTTGTATATCTTAAGATGTACAAATCATTTCCCTATAAAATTTACAGAACATGTAAACCGCCACACCATAATCTTAATGTTGTACCGTTCACCTTGTAAGGCCCAGTCTCTTTGTCAAAGTGGCCTGGACCCATGCGTGAAAATGGCCCAGCCATTTTAGTGCTTAGTGAGACCACCGAACGGCGTCATTTTAGAGAGGTGAGTGGTTCTTCTTCAAGCTTCCGTTTCTCCTTCCTGCATTTGCGCAGTTTCCGTTTCTTTTTCTTTGATTTTTCTTCCGCATTCCTCTCTCCCACGTTAAGTCACTTCTCTTCCGTTTCATTCTAGTTTTTCTCCTCATCATTTTCAGTTCCTATTGCCGAAGCTCTTGCCCTTACTTTCGTCATTTTCAGTTTCCCTCAAAAATAAGTTTCTTAGCTGTCGAGCCTCTCCATTGCAGCAGTTCACAGAGCTTCTCTCTCACATTTTTTCGTGTGCGGCAGTTGGTGTTCTCCTTCAACACTCGGCTTCTCATTCCTCTTGCACTGTGCTTAGCCCTCAGGTGACCTCTTCTCCCTCTCTTTTATTTCTGCAACAAACCTCCACTTTGTTTCATTCTCTCAGCCGACCTCTCTTCCTATGTTCTGCAGTTTTGTTTGTGGCCGTGGGTTCTGATTGTTGTGTGTGGTGAGTCTTCGGGTTGGTGTGTTTCAGGTAGACATTGGAGCCTTTGCTAGATTTTCTTGTTGCCGTGGGTAAGTTTTCTTACCTCTGTTTCCCGCACACACTCACACACAGTTACACTTCCAGTTTTTCTCATTGAATTTTTGTGGGTAATGTTTTCTTTTTTTAGATTAGTTTAGTGGGCGGCTCTTTGGGCATTTCTTGGTATAATGAATTTCTTGTGGTGTAATGTCCTAGGTTTGGATTATTTGAAGTTACATTGTAGTGGAATTGTTGGATTGGTGGTTGAGAAAATATTTAGAAGTATTAGTTTATACTTTCTGTTATGGAGTTGTGAATGTAAAGAAGTGTGCTTTGTGAAGTGTTGTTTGGTTAAGTTGGTGGTAATTGTTTGAAATTGTGAACTGCTGGAAAAAGTGTGAGTTATTGGGATTTGAGTTGACATTGGTTTTGACGCTTGTATTGGACAATACTGAGTTTGGTATAAAATATTTTGGGTCGAAGTGTGGGCTGTCCAGATTTGTTATTTGATTATTTGGGTTTGATTAAATTTGCTGAATTATGGTCTAGAGGTTGGGTCTTGAGTTGTTTAAGACCAATTTTGTATTGTTGGAATATTTAGTTTATATTTTTATGAATAGGTGATGAGACGAATAGGGACCGTGTACAAGTTATAGATAATACACTGCAGGAGTCAGGTAAGTGGGGTTCATATACTAGATTTGCATAAAAGAAATGAACTGAGATTGTTTTGTTAAAATGTACATTTTATTTTTTAAAAGAAAATGTGAAAAACAACCTCAGTAAATATATTTTTGCATTTACTCATGAGATACGTATGAAAGAGATAAGAAATGCTTTTGACATGAAATGTGTAGACATGAGCAATATTTGACATGATTCTGAAATGTGCAAAAGAGAGCGATTGCGATATTTGTGAATTTTTTTGTACGTATGATATAAAATGATTTGTGTTTGTTTATGATCAAATGGAAATGATGTGAATATGTTCAACATGTGGTTGATACGATATGAATATGAGAAACCTTTGGCATACTTATATGTTGTATTCTGATTCTAAGTATGTTTGTGATATGATGATACTGGTTCACGTGATATGGTTGGTACCAATATGATATGATATGATATGAGTGCACCCACATTGGAAACAAAGTGGTCTTTTATGTGTTCTTTCCTATGTGCATGCTCGGGGCTCCGAAATTGAAAAATGGAAAGTTACACAATATGATACTGCCTAGTTTGGCCACCGGAGATAACACAACCCTACCACGGGGGTTAAACATGGTATTTGATATGACACGATATGATATGATAAGATGAAGATATTCAATTATGTTATGCCAAAGTGTTCTTGAATATGAAATGGTTTATGAATATGAAAGGGTTGAAATGTCGCTCTGATTTTTCTAATAATACGTATTGAGATATGTACATGAAAATAAAATGTTTTGTATCTGCATTCTAAACTTTCTAAAAAGGGCTCATGTTTACACACTAGTATAGGTTTTCTGCTTATTGAGTTGTTGATAACTCACCCCCTATCATTATAATATTTTTCAGATGATGTGGAGCATCCAAATGAGGACCTGGATTAGATTGGTGAACGTGTTTAAGCTAAGGAGTTGTGGTTAGAAGAAGGACTTCTGATGTTCTTAGTTTTAATGTCTTTGAGTTTTAATTATAGGTTTAGTAGGACCTATGGTTTTATCAGTTTGGTATGTTACTATTACCGGGAGATTGTGGACCCTTTGATTTATTATTATTGCATTAAAGATTGTGTGGAGTTTGTAATGAGATTATTTAGAAGATAAGAGATTGATTTCACTTATGAAGTCTTTGGAGATTATTCTTTGGATGTGTTGGGAGACATGTTTATGAGTGACAGGTAGTAATTCTCCAAGCCACCCGGGTTTGGAGAATTTCTCCTTCCCAAGCAATGTGGGATCCCTTACACCACCTACCCTTATCCTTATCATATGGGATATCACAATCTCCCCCCCTTAAATTCCCGACATCCTCGTCGGGCTTGTCCTTCGTAGGTGACACGGCTCAAGTCCCACATTTCTGGTTGGGATATGCTCTGATACCATTTGTAACGCCCCAATGGAAGACCCAAACCGCATGGCCTATACTCCAAAAGGACTAGTCAATGATACAATTGGAGCTCCATTAGAACCTTATAAAGAGCAAGAACTTCTCATTCCCAAGCAATGTGGGATCCCATACACCACCTACCCTTATCCTTATCATATGGGGTATCACACACCTAGCACAAAGTTCGATACAACCATGGTCCATGAATATTGCTTCCCTTTTGACAATACCATGCTCCAAATCCAAGGTTTGCTTCATGACCACGTTCACAACATTTTAAATTACAATACTTGTACTTCCACTCTCAAGTGAAAGTGAAAGAATTATACACGGTGAGGTTTGTATTTCTGATATGATTCAAGCACAAACTAAAGCCCTTCAGATCTGGTGAGGAACCTAATCCTTGAGCTCCAATAACGGTGTTTTATCATATTGATGCAATTCTCTCTGATCTTCTCACAAACAAAACACTATGGCATTCTCTCTGAAAAGCCCATTCTGTTCTTATTCTCTCCAGAAAATAATATTTTGATAAGAAACATAATTTCTCCAGAAAATAATGACTATAAAAGTTGTCTCTATAAGGTGTATTTATATAGACAGTGTAATCCCTAAAAATCACAATTAGGTTGAAAGTGCCGTTCATGAAATATACCAACTACGTATGATAATATGCAAACCAAACAATAAGCAAACAAAACCCATATGAAAGTAAATGTCACTTCATCCAACAAAGTACGGTTTCAAACACGTGAACACTTCAGATCTCACCTGAGATTCCTTTGTTGCTCCAGTAATAGCAGAAGAAACATTCGGATGCACGGCACACCATGCAATTGCAAGCTGAAATAATGGAACTCCAAGTTCATTCGCGATTGGCTTCAGACCTTCAACTTTTTTCAGCACGTCATCAACCAATGACCTATTAGCGAGATTCTACAAGGAAAAAGCAACAGCTTTGCATTCTACCCTTCTTTCTTTTCTCCCAGGAAAAGGGTGATATTTTAGTTTAATTGTGCAGAACACTGATGAAAAGTAAATATCACTCATCCTAAAAGAAGCCATAATTTTTTTTTTTTTTTATAAGTAAATGATTATATTGATATGAATAAGCATAGCCCAAGTACACAATATGGCATACAAAAGGTAACACCTATTTAGGAAGAGGAAATAGAAACTAGAAAATCATGAAAATTGAGGCCACGAAAATCCACAGCTATGGCCCATAAAAAAAGAGTGCTGACAAATAATAATCTAAGTTCTTCCAATGAACGCTCCTTGTCTTTAAACGTCCGGTCATTTCACGTCTTACATAGGCACCACAGAATACATATCAGAACCATTTTCCATACTGCTGAGATTTGTGGGAGACCTCGTACATTGGTCCAACTGGCCATGAGCTCAATCACTGTACTGTGGTAGGCATCACCCAAGCAAGATCTAACCTGTTAAACACTTAATTCCATAACATTCTAGCGACCTTACAATGCAACAGCAAGTGATCCACAGTATCATCATTTTTCCTGCACATGCAACACCACTCTACTATGATCACCCTTTGTTTCCGTAAGTTGTCCAAAGTCAAGATCTTACCCAATGTTGCTACCCACACAAAAAATGCCACTTTAGGAGGCGTCTTATTTCACCAAATCCTTTTCCATGGGAATTTGTGTTCTATGGTTGTGTGAGGATCTTATAAAAAGAGCGAACTGAGAATATACCTTTACCGGTGGGTATCCACCATATCGTGTTAACGCCTTGTGTTCTCGGTATCATGGTGTATAAAAGACCAAAAAACTCCTCAATCCTGCCAACTTCCCAATCTTGAGCCGCCCTTATGAAATTCACGTTCCATTGAACTAGGTCCGCAGAGAACTCCATACAATCAGTCACTGATGCATCTTTCTCACATGTAATTCTAAAAATTGAAGGGAAAGAATCCTTTAGAGCATGATCTCCACACCAATGGTCAGTCCAAAATTTTATTTTAGAACCATTACCCAACACTAGCCAAGTGTGCCTAACAAAAATTCCCCACCCTTCTCTAATGTGTTTACAAACTCCAAACCTTATCCCGCTTAACTAGGTGAAACTTGAATTCATCTCCAAACCCATTCCACAGAAAATCACGATAAAGTTTCTCGATGCATTTCGCCACACTTGTTGGGATTGGGAATACAAATAAAAAGTAAGTTGGCAAATAAGAAAGAGTACTTTTGATTAGAGTGATCCTGTCACCTTTCGAAAGATACAATCTTTTCCAACCTACCAATTTGCGTTCAATCTTCTCAATAATTGTATCCCAAATCGATATAGACCTTGTAGCTGGCCCCAAGGGAAAACCAAGGTAATTCATAGGGAGAGAGGAAACCTTACATCCAAGGGTATTAGCCAACTGCTGGACATTGCGAACATTACCCACTAGTACCAACTCTGATTTATGATAATTCACTTTCAACCCTGATACCGCTTCAAAACAGAGTAATAATGCCTTCAATGCTTGAATTTGGTTTTGTTCTGCCTCACAAAAGATCAGTGTATCATCTGTAAACAATAAGTAAGATATAATAATGGAGCCCCTAGTAGGATTTCCAAGCAAGAAGCCATCAATAAATCCATTGCTCACCAAAGCTAAAATCATTCTGCTAAGCGCCTCTATAACAATGACAAATAGAAGTGGGGATAAAGGATCCCTTTGTTTTAGACCTCGGGAGCTGTTAAAGAAACCATTCGGACTGCCATTCACCAAGACTAAAAACTTCACCATTGAGATACACCATCTAATCCACGAGCACCATTTCTCCCCAAACCCATAACTCCCAAGCAAATAAAGTAGGAACTCTCAATTAACATGATCATATGCCTTCTCCATATCTAATTTGCACAGAATCCTTGATTGTTCAGATTTTAGCCTATTGTCTAGACATTCATTGGCAATGAGAGCTGAGTCTAAAATTTTTCTACCTTCCACAAATGCATTTTGGGGTTTTGTAACCATCCTCCCCAAGGCCTCCCCTAGGTGATTTGCGAGCACCTTCTATATGATTTTATACACCCCATTCACAAGGCTAATGGGCCGGTAATCCTTCACCTCCGATGCCCCAAGCTTCTTGGGAATAAGTGCGATGAATGTGGCGTTGAGGCTTTTCTCAAACTTCCCAATCAAAGAGAATTCATACAACATTCTCATTAGATCCTCCCTCACCACATCCTAACATGTCTAAAAATATCCCATGGAAAAACCATCTAGGCCAGGTGCTTTATCTTTGACCATTGTTCTTACCACTCACTATGAACTTCCATCTCGTCAAAGGGCCTCTCCAACCACGAGGCTTGATGTGTATCAATTGACTCAAAAGCTAGTGTATTGAGTTTTGGTCACCATCCCATCTGCAAACAAAGCAATTGTTCAAAAAGTCAGTAACATGCTCCCTAATCACAGGAGGTTCCACACAGTCCCTGCCATCTGTTTTCAACATCTCAATGTTGTTAGTTCTCCAATGAGAGCTGGCCACTCTATGGAAGAATTTTGTACTTTGATGTCCTTTCAACCACAATGCTCTTGATTTTTCGCCTTAGGAGATCTCCTCCAATAACATAACCTTATCTAGCTCTGCCACTTATTCAGCCTTCTGAGAAACTTCCTATAGGGAGAGAGCTACCTTCATAATTTAGAGACCATGTTAGCCTCTTTAGTTCCCACTGTTTTTTAGAATCTGATTTCTTTAACTGACCATGTCCCACTTCAATGGCGGTTAGCAAAGCCATAAATTGTTCCTCAAAACCAGCACACTAAATTCCTACACAATGTTGGATTTCCTTACCTTATGAAACACCCAGTTGAAAACACTGGACTAATTTGGCAGTAGGTATTGTAGTGGAATCGGATCCCCCCTCATGCCAATCGCATCCCTGGGTGCCCATTATGTCTTCATCGGCACTTCCAAATTTTTCTCAATACAGATAGGCCTTTCCCCCCACTCAGAGGAGTCCCTTGTAACAACTAGCATCCTTGAAGGCCGGACTCCCAGTGCGCTCCCAGATTCTGAATATAGCACACGGGCTACATCCAGTGGGTAAAAGTCACTCGCCGGCGAAGCTGTCGGCTGAATCTCGAAAGGGGGCTCTTCACCTCTATCTGTTGGCCTTGTCTGTCCATGTTGGGACTAAATGAATATCGACACTCATTGGTGCGACAACTGTAGGATCAGATTCAACCTCTTCCAACGTCGTCGTCTCCATCATCGTCAACTTCTCGACCGAGGACGAGACTATCAAGATCTTCTCCGCTGGCGCATCCTGCAGCCTCCCGCCGATAGAGGAGCCAGCCTCTCCTCCCTCTCCAAAGGAGCTGGGCTCTTGCTTTGAATTTTCCCTTGACAAGGCCCGTGGGCTGTGGCCCACAAACCTAGCCCTTAGGCCCTTCAGTTCGGCCCTTACCATCCGATAAGCCCACGACTTCAACTTGCCCACATCCCTGATCTATCTTGTGGTCCAAGCCCAAGTCCACCTCCTCATCTTCCTCAACACACCGTAACAATAAACTGATTTACTCCTATAATGCCTCCACCTGTGTTTGCATGTTTTGTAAGGTAGCATGCACACCTTTCTTCGACAAGCCATCAAAGGACTTGCCACCACCTCCTTCCCTCTGCATACATACTGTACCCGAGGGCTTAGGAATCATTACTGGGCCATTACCATGAGTTGCCCTACTGCTAGTGCCTCCACCCCTATGTTGTTCTTAGGACTGCACCAACACCTCCTTGTACGACTGATGCTATGTATTGAACTTCATCCTCGGTAATCTCTGCAGAATTCCACCTCCATTATGTTTCACACCTTTTTTCCTCCAAGATAAGGTCCTTCATCACATATGCCAACCTCCGCCAGCCCCTCCCCTCCATGTCTTCTAAAATGAAGATAAAGTTATGCCTTTTACCCCCACCATATTCCACCAGTGCCATATATCTGCCACGAGTATTTGAGCACCTCTATGCTATCAAACTTCTACCACCTTCCCTTGTCGTAGCATACATCTCCTTCATCCCACCCCTCAGGCATTCCTCCAATACTCTAATAAGCCAGTGTACCATTGTTTTCCCCAGACATATCTCCTTCAACACCTTCCAACCTGTAGTATTTTCCAAGAAAATACAACTTTCTTGTTGTATTTTCCAGTGAGCACTCCATAAGCAAGCGGGCTCCATGTGGTAAGACCCAGGCTGTAGTCGGCGTACAGAGGAACGTACTCAGACTCAACCTGTAGCAATTCAGAATGAAATCATAAACAAAGCTCAGTTATTTATAGATAAATGCATGTGGCATACACTCAGGATGCTTAGTTGTTGTTCTCGTATATATGTCCCGTGTACTTCCACTATGCCTAAGTCCTTGTCAATAAAATTCTTATTTCACTGATAAAAAGTACATGTAGCTCTATGTACATATTGTTGCAACTGCTCCATAATCCATTGCTTATGACTCAAAGCAGAAACTGTTCGATAAAGGAAACACCATACAAGAAAAGGCCAATACTTGAGGGTAAAAATTTTCCACCTTTGGGGTAAAACCTAGGAACTAAAATGTTGGCGAGCCATCATTCCTCTGCGGTAAGTAAAGAATTAACATTGTCCCTCTATTCAAGCTAGAGGATCCGACAAAACTTTAACCAAGCCCAGTGATTGCAGTAAGGAATATTCAATGAAGTCAATAAAAATAATAATAAAATAATAAATAATAATTGAGTATTACGAAAATGATAGCTCACTACAATACAATTGCTTTTTAGTGACGGTTGAGAAATTGTAACAGTCCATAGACCGTCACTAAAAGGCATTTTCTGTGACAGTTTCTAGAAACCGTCACTAAAGATAGAATGAGATTTTTTTACGTTCTAACGTATGGGAAATATACGTTCGAACATCACATATATCTTCGAACGTTATGTCTATTTACGTTTGAACGTAAAATGTTTTGGCGCAACCGTTCGCACGTTATTAATTAACGTTCGAACGTAAAAAGTTTGCGCCAATGTTCGAACGTTAAGTAATAATGTTCGAACGTTCATTGTAAATTTAAATTAAATGACTCTAATTTAAAAATTATGTGGTTTTTATTGTGCATAATTTGTGAACAAATCTAAAAAATTGAATTGTATATATTTATATATACACAATTTGTAATATATAAATATATATTTATGTTTATATATATTTGAAATGCAGTGATTTATTATTAAAGTTAAAAAATATAACATCAAAGAAGATTAAAAATTGAAATTAACAAACGATAGAAATATTCAATAATATTTTTCATTACAAATATTAAAAATAAAATACAAGATTTAATAAAATGTAGTAAACAACAGTCAGATGATAAAGTTATCCGCAAAAGTCAAACTCCGTACCTCCTCAGTCAAGGTATCAACCTTGTTGTTGAGGATAGTTACACGATAGGTGAGTTCGGCAACAGACGCCGATATAGCCTCGAGCGATCTATCGATCTTATGATCGATATGCGCAGTCAGCTGTGAGATGACCGCATCAACCCAAGCAGGCCACACATCTCCTGCAGATGTGCTCAACGTATGCTGACTACTACTCCCGACATGACCTGGCTCAGGCTGTGTCGGAGGAACTAGATCCTCTATAGAGGGTGGCTGACGTCCCCTCCCCTGTCCAATGCTACGTCGATGCGTGGTCATGTCGAGGGGGCTCATCTGATCTTTGACCCGCTCCTCTGGCTGGGTCGGCACTCCCCGGTGCAAGTAATAGTCGGCTGATTAGGACACCGTATGGGAGATTATCCGTGGAGACGATGCTCGCCTCGTAACGGATCCTCTCAAAGATGTGCAGTGGAAAATCTATAGAATCTCCACGTGCCACTCGTATCAAAAATTGTGCCCGAAGCCGACTAAATGTGGTTTTATGAGCCACAGGATCAACATTTGTTGCAACAATAAGGTGCAACAAGCGGAAGAAATGCAGCAGATGGTTCTGGTTGAAGGCGTTCTTCCGCTCAATCTACATGCGGTCCCTCCCGGTGAGGATGTAGAAATCCTCATCTCGGTCATCATCCCGAGCCTCGACGCCAGTATCCTCAGCCTCTGACTGGTCTGCATCTCTGGCTGATGCTGGCTCAAATGCCTGGCCAGTAGATGATGTAGAAGTGCCTACATCCTCACGGGGTGTTGAGTGTGCAAATGTCTCAACTCCTCGATGAATCCCAAGGTGCTCGCCGATGACATCTGGTGATACCTCAATGGAAACACCGCGTACAGTCACGGTGTGAGATGATGCATCACGAGGCATGTCACACATCCCCATATAAAATTCTTGAACCATTGAGGGGTACACCTTCCCCCTCAATGTGCAAATATTTCCCCAGCCTCTACCGAGGAAAACATCTCTCAGGTTCGTCTCTGCCAACAGAGTTCGTCGAACTCATTAATCAGGACCTCTCGCTCTACCATAACAGTACGAGCTCCGACACAAGCAGTGTCCGACGTGGTTCCTTCCCTCCCTCGTTTCCTAGTATGCAGTGGAAGAGCCATATCCTGAAAATAGAAAAGAAAAAAAATTATTTACATTAATGCATTTTTTTGTATTAATTTGAAGCTGCTCTGCATTAACGTTCGAACATTTTGTCTTTCACGTTCAAACGTTAAAGATAAACATTCAAACGTTAGTTTATACGTTCGCACGTAAAATAATGTAAATAAATTGATGTTCGAATGTAAAACATATACGTTCGAATGTAAAACATAGACGTTCGAACATAAACAGTAAATAAATATTGGCTGACGTACGTTCGGACGTTTATGTTTTACGTTCAAACGTATTTGTTTTACATGTGAACGTAAATACGAACATCCGAACGTCGAAGCATGAATAACGTAGAAAATCACTACGTTCGGATGTTATAATTAAACGTCCGACCGTATGTGATTTACGTTCAAAAGTAAAATATTCACGTTCGAACGTATGTCGTTTAATAATATTTAAAAAGTAGTACGTCCTGACGTATACATTAAACGTTTATGAAAATTGATGAATAAAACGTCCGAATGTAAGAAGGTTACGTTCGAACGTAGAAGTCGTAACGGCTCTGTAATTTAAACGTCGTACATTTGAACGTCTTGGTGAAACGTTCGAATGTTACGACGTAGAGCTGAGTCAACTCAGCCATTATTGAAATCTCAAAAATTTCTCTACAAGGTTCTAAATGCCGAAATGTCACCGTAGAAATGAAGTATACACTTCAAGAAACATTTCTATGGTGACTATTTGGCCAATGGCTGGCCGTGGTGGCAGGAAAATGGAGTTGAATATCCGGCCACCACTTATCCGATTTTAAACAAAACTCAATCCAAATCTCAATAAAATACATGTTATTTGAATAAAAGATGAATGCCTACCTTTTTGTGACGGTTGTGGCGGAGTTGACGGCGGCGGTGACGGAGGCGTGGCGGCGTGCAACGTAACGGACTTTTGATAATTACGTTTTGGAAATGTCGTTTCGACGTTTGATTTTGGCCTTATATACGCAGAACGTTCGAACGTAATAATAATTACGTTCGAACGTTTGTCAATTTAATTTCAAAAATAATATCTATAATATAGTATATTATAAATGTTTATGTTATATATTAAGATGTTATATAATATTATTGACATTTAAGCCAAATTGGTTTGACGTTTGTGAGTACTTGTTATATTTTTAAAGTTTAGCAATATGTTTATACATGTTGTTGTGATTTTATGCTTACTTTTGAAATAATTGTGATTATTGTTTGTAAATTTTGTGAATAGTTTATGAGTTTATGGTGTTTATTAATGAATTAATATGTGTATAAATATTGTTGTAAGAATATTGTGAATATTCTGTGATATGGATTTAATACATTTAATACATAAATATTTTTTATTATATACATTTATGTTCTCATTTAAAGTATTATGCTATCATACTATACAATGTAGTATATTGTTATAGATATATACAATGTAGTATATATATTATATTATAAGTTAGTATATAATAAAGAATTTAATAAGTAACAATTTAATATATGGACCATTTGATTTATATATATATGGTATAGTTTATATATTATATACACTTATGTTCTCATTTAAAGTATTATGCTATCATACTATAGAATGTAGTATATAGTTATAGATATATACAATGTAATATATATATTATATTATAAGTTAGTATATAAGTTAGAATTTAATAAGTAACAATTTAATATATATCCTTAAGATTTATATATATGGTATAGTTTTTATATTATATATATTTATGTTCTCATTTAAAGTATTATGCTAGCATACTATACAATGTAATATAGAGTTATAGATATATACAATGTAATATATATATATTATATTATAAGTTAGTATATAAATTCGAATTTAATAAGTAACAATTTAATATATATCCTTAAGATTTATATATATGGTATAGTTTATATATTATATACATGATTTATGTTCTCATTTAATAAGTATAGTAGGAATAGTACGTTCGAACCTTTCAAGGTAACGTTCGAACGTTAAACCAAGAGGCGGGAAATTTCCCGCTCGATTAAGGTATCTGTGTGATTATTCAGATGTTCGGACGTTTATACTATACGTTCAAACGTTGTTTGATGAAAATCACCAGATGGATCTGGGGTATACGCGATGGGTACTGCATGGTGAGCCGTATGAAGGGTCAGCAGATGTATTGGTCGTTCATCAGGATTATCTGCGACACATGGATGATGATTATGAGCATGATGAGATGGAGGAGATGTTGGGTGACATTGGAGCTGGGATGTTTATGGATAAGGTTAACGGCAATGCCTCAAGTGGTGGAGTAGGGACTGATTGTGAAAATTTTCCTTCACTGTGGGAAGATGCAAAGCGCGAGCTTTACCCAGGTTGTACAAAACATTTCAAAATGTCGTTTATTGTGCGGTTGCTTCACATTAAATCATTGTGTGGGATGTCGACGAAAGCAATAAACATGGTATTGGACTTATTTAACAAGGTGCTTCCCGAAGGGTCTGCATTGCCCAAGAACTTTTATGAAGCGAAACAGTTGAGAAAGGGATTAGGATTTGAGTATAAGTCCATACATGCATGCAAGAATGATTGTGTATTGTTCTGGAAGGAGAACGAGGAGAAACAAACATGTCCTGTATGTGGAGAGTCGATGTGGAAAGGTAAGAAAAACGTGCCGGTTAAGGTGTTGCGATATTTTCCCTTGAAACCTAGGTTGCAAAGACTATATATGTGTAAGAAAACAGCTAATGATATGAGGTGGCACGAGGAGAAAAGAGTTAAGAATGACGCATATATGAGGCATCCAGCTAATTCACTTGCGTGGCAGTCTTTCGATAATCAGTATCCAGAGTTTGGGATAGAAGCACGGAACGTGCGCCTGGGACTCACAACCGATGGATTCAACCCTTTTGGGAATATGAGTACAAGTTATAGCACTTGGCCCGTGGTATTGATTCCGTACAATCTTCCACCATGGAGGTGTATGAAGGCGCTAAACTTTTTGTTAACTTTACTCATCCCTAGCCCTAGATCACCTGAGAATGATATTGACGTATTCATGCAGCCGTTGATTGAAGAGCTGAAAGAGTTATGGGAAACAGGCGTTAGAACTTATGATGCATCTAAGTCGACATCTTTTCAGATGCATGCTGCGGTAATGTGGACCATAAATGATTTTCCGGCGTATGGGAAGTTAGCGTGTCCGATGTGTAATAAAGAAACTGCTAGTGAGTGGCTAAAATATTCTCAGAAGTTGTGTTTCATGGGTCATTGACGTTATTTACCAGCAAATCATGCATGGAGAAGAGAATGTGCCAAGTTTGATGGGAGAGTAGAGGATAGGATTGCACCAAAAGAGTTGTCTGGAGAAGAGATAGTGGAACAACTGCAACATGTTAGAGCGAACAATTTTGGCAAAGGTCGGGGAAAGAACAAGAGAAAACGAGGTGCAGCAGAATTGAATTGGACAAAGCGTAGTATTTTTTTTGAATTGTCGTATTGGTCGTCATGCAAGTTGTGACATAGTTTGGATGTAATGCACATAGAAAAGAATATTTGTGATAATATACTGAGTACATTGATGAGTATTAACAAAAAGACGAATGACACGATCAAGACGAGGAAAGATCTTGAGAGAATGGGAATTAAACATAATCTGCATTTGCGGGTGGAAGGCAATAGGGTGGTCATGCCGCATGCATGTTTTACGATGATGAGGGAGGAGATGATGGATTTCTGCAAATGGTTGCAAGGTGTGATGTTGTCAAATGGTTATGCTTCAAATATTGGTAGATGTGTGAGTCCTGATGATTGGAAAATCAATAGATTGAAAATTCATGATTGTCACGTATTTTTACAGAAGTTATTACCTGTGGGAATTCGTGGGAAGCTGACATCTAATGTACGTGTCACCATATCTGAACTCTATATGTTTTTCAAGGATTTGTGCGCTCGGGTAGTAAATCGAGATGTGTTGTCGAAATTGGAAGAAGACATTGCTACTATACTATGTAAATTCGAGCAGATCTTTCCACCATCATTTTTTGATGTCATGGTCCATTTAGTAATACATTTACCGCGAGAGGTACTTCTGGGTGGACCGGTGCAGTTCCGTTGGATGTATCCAGTTGAAAGATATTTGGGTCGATTGAAGCGCACTGTTGGGAATAAAGCCAAAGCTGAGGGTTCAATAGCAGAGGCCTATATACACGATGAATGGTTAACATTTTGCTCTCTATATCTTTGTGGTATTGAGACACGATTTAATCGTCAAGAGCGAAATGCTTATCTTGCTACTCCGCCTCCTCGTGAGCTATCAGTGTTTTCCCAGAATGTACGACCATTGGGTGCACAAACAGGTTACGATTTAATTGATGGAGAGTTGGGTAAAGTTCGGTGGTATGTGCTAAATAATTGCCGAGAGATTGATGATTATCTTAGGTATGTCATTTCGAACATGCTTTGAATAATTATAGTTTTCTTAAAATTAATTATAATTGTTGTGCTGAAAATATATTTCTTTTGCAATATGTTATAACAGTGACCACATAGACAAACTTAAGACGAAAGGCGTAGAAAATATAGAGGCAAGACACGAGGAAGAATTTCCTGGATGGTTTGAAGAACATGTATGAACCTAAAATTATATATATGTTATATTGTGAAATTTTTGACTCTGGATAATGAAATAATAAATATATACTATTTCAATTGTTAGATTTTGGAATAACGTGCTCGTGATCCCAGATCAATTTCTTCTGAATTGTATGCATTGGCCCGTGGTCCCTCAAATAGAGCACTTCGATATACTGCATGCACGGTTCGAGGTTATACATTCCATACTTTGGACCGTGAACGTAATAGAAAGACTCAAAATTGTGGTGTGTTGATCGAGGGAAGTCATGGAACAGATGATATTGACTATTATGGTGTCATACGTGATATTATCAGATTGAAATATCTGGGTGGGTCTGTAACATATGTCTTTAAATGTGATTGGTGGGATCTAGGCGGTGGTCGGGTTTCGATACATAGGGATAATCACTTTTTGAGTGTCAATACTGCATCTAAATGGTACGAAGATGATCCATTTGTATTGGCTTGTCAAGCTACCGTCAAGCTACCCAAGTCTATTACTTGATTGATCCAATGAAAAGTGATAACTTGGCGAGTCGTACAAAAATTTATTCCTCAAAATATATATGAAGCAAGAATGAGTGCAGATTACGAGAATAGTGGAGAAGAAGATGACACTCCGATTGTTGAGGCATACCAGGAAGATGGAGAGGGTATTAACTTGTTTGTTGACCTCGGTGCACTCGAGTTGCTCCCCTTGTGTAGAGATGATGTTCCATCCGTCCATCTTGACCCGTCTATATTAAATGATCATTTAATTCAAGTAAGTGAGGAGGAAGAAGAAGAAGACGAGTCAGAAGATGAAGACGAATCAGAATCCGGGCAGGAGGTGGATAAGGATGATGAAGAAGAGGTGCATAATGATGATGAAGATGTTATTGATGGAGATTTTGAAACAAGCATGGAAAATTCATCTGAAAATGAAGAATAAAAGTACTAAATATTTTATTCATATTGCTAGGTGACTATAAAATATCTTCAATTTTCATAATTTCTTCTAATTAATTTTCTTTGATATAATTAATTATTTTCAAGAATGCCGCCAAAACAAGCACGAAGAAATGTGCCTCCGCCAAGTCCAAGTCCTGAATCCATTGAGGACTCTCCACTCGAGGAATCCGTTCCTGAAGATCAATCTTAACACAGAAGAGAACAACAGCCAGTCGACACCTACCAGTAAGGAAATATTGTCATTGATAATTATATAAATAGTTAATACTTTTTTCTCAAAAATTATATAATTTTAATTATAGTATATCTATTATCACGTAGTTGATGCATCTGCACGACGCGGTCGTGGCTATACACGTGGAATCTCTCTTGAAAAAAATAGAAGACACGGTAAACTGAAGGTCACAATTCCTGATAATTCCACTGGAGGAGTGGATGATAGTGCAGCAGCGCTTTCCTCCTATATTGGCACAGTAGTTCGAGCTTATGCTCCATTTGATGTACGCTCATGGCAAGATGTTCCGAATGACATTAAGGAGCACATTTGAAGTGGTGTGCTGGTGAGTTTACTTTTCAGTACATTTTTTTCACCTAGATTAATATATTATATTTTTGACCTGATTCCTTTGTTAGGATGAATTCGACCTTGACTTTGGCCGTAGCGAGAATTTGAGAACCGTGAATGAGTTGATGGCTACACTATTCCAACGTGACAAAGGACGATGTCATGACCACTTCAAGAAGTTTGAGACGTTGGAAGAGGCTGCGCAGTCTCCTTTTCAGCAGATGAAGTTAGATGATTGGAGAAAGTGTTGTGATCTTTTCGCATCTCCAGATTATCAGGTATTTTATATTTATATCTTTTAATTATTTACATTTATATTCGTTCTATATATTATATGCATGTGTACATATTACAATTAATATTTTTAATATATTTTATAGCACTTGAGTTCTACAAATGCACATAATAGATCCGCTCTGACTGTCCATCATCGTGCCGGTTCAAGGTCATTCCACCATCTTGCTGAAAAAATGGTAATTAAAAAATTATAGAATTCATTTATTTTCCTGATATTCTTTCTGATAAGTACTAACATTATCTTTTTAAAATTGCTAATATTGTCGCTTTGTTAGAAACGTGATTATCCTGAAAATTTTTCCCTCATTCATGTCTATGCTACTGCTCACACTAATGAGTATAGTGAGTGGATGGATCTTGTCGCTGCAAATAATTATGTAAGCAGTGTTAATTTTGTTCAATAAATTATTTATATAACATTTTAATAGTTTATTTCTTATTTCTATTTCTTTTAATACGTTACTAAATTATTTACGATCATTACCTTTTAAATTGCAGAGAAAAATGATGGAGATGCAGTCGGCTTCTGAGGAATCCTCTCCTAGTGACATAGACATATTCACGCAAGTGCTCGGGCCGCAGTCTAGTATGGCAAGAGGTTTGGGACGATCTATCAAGCACAAATGTTCATCCTCCTCAACCTCATCGGCTTCACAAATTAATAATCTTACGGCAGATTTAGAAGCTGCACGGCGTGAGAATGAGTATATGAGGTCGAAACAGCAAGAGTTAGAGTCTCTCTTAGAATGACAGTCTCATTTAGAGACGCGTTTGCAGGACCAACAGAGAGACCAGGAGGAAAGAATACGCAGTGAAGTGCAAGAGAAAGTGCAACGAGAGATGATGGTGCAAATGGAGCGTGTTATGTCGTTGCAACAGAATCCCCGTGGGCGAGGGAAAAAGAAGAAATAAATTTTATCAATATTTCTGACTAGTTTTAATATCTAATTTTGTGCTTTTATAAGACATTGTTATTGTTAATTAGGTATGTAATATGATATAACATTGGTATTATGTTTTTAAATTTTATGAAATTAATATTTCTGATCTGTACGTTCGAATGTAAATAAAAATCGTTCGAATGTTGGTTCACACTCTAACAAACGTTCGAATGTAAATACAATTTGATCGTTCGAACGTATTCACGCTAAAACGAACAAACAGTTCGAACGGTAAAGCGATTAACATTCGAACAAGGAACTTGCATTCGAACGCTCCTTCGTTTACATTCGAAATAACGTCTGAACATTATACGCGCTACGTTTGAACATTTACGTTTAAGTTCGAACAAATATTCGATCGTTTATTGTAGTTAACGTTCGGACGCATTAACATTCGAACGTAAATATATTACGTTCAAACGATAATCAACGAACGTAAAATTATCTCATTCGAACGCCAATCGATCGGGTGAACGTCCGAATGTAAATATTATACGTTCGAACAATATTCAGCGAACTTCAAATTCTCTCATTCGAACGCCAATCGGTCGGGTATAACGTCCGAACGTTATTTTCTGTGACAGTTTATAACCGTCACAAAAACATGAACGTTCGAACGTTGTACCAAACACTTCCAACCGTCACTAAAAATATTTTTTGTGACGGTTGAACAGTAAACCGTCACCAAATGTTTTCTGTGACACACTTTAGGTGACGGTTTCAAACCGTCACCATATATGTTTAGTGACGGTTTGCCCTTTTTTGGTGACAGTTTTCTCTGTCACAAAAGACACATTCTGTTGTAGTGGCTCGAAAATCCATCAAAAACATAAAACGTATTTTTTTATTTTTTATTTCTTTTATTTCATATATTTCATATATTTTTTTAATTATTATAAATATTTTAAAAAAATAAAAAAATTTACAATATTATTAAAAAAATACTTTCTTAATTATTAAGTTAAAAAATTAAAAAAAAAACATTCAAGACCGCATTTGTCAATGATCTACTACCCAAACTAACATGATCACCGAGCATCAGTTAAATAAAAAATATCACATCTGAGTTGTATTCCCTTGAAAACAACAACGCATTTCATACAAATAGGAAAACTGTAACAACCACCTACCGAGGAGGAGGAGGAGGAGGAGCAGGTGGTAGGGCGGCAGTAGTCAAGTGAAGCGGCAGCAAGTGACAAACCCTAGATCTCTAAGGTAACTTCTGGAAACCGAAAGACAAGTGCAAGTGAAGTGTGTGGTTTAAGTGAAGTGAAGTTGTCGGCAGGACACACGCATGGGTCGCGGGCCTAGGCTTCTCCGTGGGCTTCTTAGTTGGAATAGTGAGTAGTTATGAGTCTGTTATTTTCATTTCAGTGTCAAGTCCTTCTTTAAGTGGGCCGTGGGCCTGAGTCTTATTATTAGCCTTTTAATTGTTGAGTCCGTTGTAAGTGGCCTGGTATGGCCCATTCGTAAGTCTTTATAGGGTAGTTCCTGGAATATGTGAGGTATCAAAAAGTTAATCAAAAATGCTATTCTCTCCCGTGTGTTTCCTGGAGGCGCTTTCCCTCGAAGAAAGCTATTACCGTTTTCCATTTCTCCTACTATTTCTTTCCATATCTATCAGTTGTGTTACAAATTGGTATCAGCAGACAACCGATTCTCTGTTACTTCAAAAATTCAAACATGGTTGATGACACAAGAATGACTCAGTTACAAGAAGGTCTTAATGCTGTACAAAAAACAGCATAAGGGCTGGGTACAGAGGTAATAGCCATTAAAGGACAGCTTGAGGCAGTTATACAACAACTAGCAATCTTGAATGTGATAATGCAGCAGAGGAACAGCAGTGGAGACTCTTCTTCCAATGTTCAGAATCAGGAGGATTCAAACCCTCAACGTCCACACGGCGAGGTCCAAGCTCGCACCATCCGACTTGATTTTTCGGTGTTTCATGGAGAGGATCCTGTAAGTTGGATTTACAAGGTGAATCAGTTTTTTTCTTTACATAATACACTACCATAACACAAACTCAGACTTGTCTCATTTCACATGGAGGGTAAGGCCCTCTCCCCTCTCCCTTGGTTCGAAGGAATGGAAGAATCTGGACAGATTCCAGATTGGGAGGCATTTATTATTGCATTATTAGTAAGATTTGACCCTAGTGTGTATGATGACCCTATGGAGGCCTTGACAAAATTGAGACAAAATGGGACGGTAGAGGACTATAAAGTAAGGTTTGAAACCTTAGCTAATAGATTAAAGGCATTGACAGATCCCTACAAACTCAGTTGTTTTATTAGTGGACTAAGCGATGACATCCGGTTGACTGTGAAAATGTTCAACCCCCCTGACTTAAACTCAGCCTACAGTTTAGCCAAAATTCAAGTAGAAAAAAAATCATCAAGAAAAGCCCAACCAGATTTAGCCATAACTACTCCCTAGGCCTAGGCATCCTCAAAACCCCCAACCAGCCACCTCTTTCTCATCCAAAGAACCCACAATATGCCAATAAACCATTTTCGAAACCTTCATTTCCCATCCAGAAAATCAACCAACAGCAAATGCAAGAGAG